>NC_052058.2:142709981-142897481 GCF_903992535.2 Arvicola amphibius
TCATATTTCTACATGAATTTTAATAAGGATAGTGATAATGATAATAGATTACTTCACATAGACCTGTTGTTTTCATTTCATTTTATTTCTACGCTGTTGGTGAGAGCGAGTCACTGGGAATTAATGCAAGTGCTTGTTCTTGAGACCTTTGGGTCCTGTAGCCGGGGAAGGGCTTGGAGAGCGGCCCAGCTGGAGAACACCTGCCGAGCATCTGGGAGGCTGGATTCACTCCCCAGCACTGCTTTAAAAAGGAAGATGTTTGATAGTTTACTCTTTCCCTCATTCCTCTGGGTTTAGGAAGAATCCAGACTCTTTATTTTCACTCTGGGAAAATTTCAGGAACTTCAAAGAGAGGCCTTCTGCTAACTCGGGGATAAGACTTGCCTCTGCTTTGGATTCCATTCATTCATTATTATGTTTACTGAGCCACATTTATCATGAAGACAAAGCCGGGTTTATATACAGTTTGCTTTCTGTTTATTGTTGCCTCACTTAATCCTCCTGAAATTTGTGTAAAATATTATTACTAGCTTTTATCCTAAAAGATGGAAGAGAGATTTAAAAATATGGTCAAGGATATAGAGTTGGTGGGGAGACAGGCAAAGTCAGAATTTGAACACCCAGGTTCCTACTCTGGGAGTTTTTCTCATGTGTCCCAAGGTGGCTTGATGTGTTCCTGCCCTAGATTTTTCCAGAACCAGAGAGGTCCAGGAGTTGCTCATGGGTGGGAACCCTCTAGCCTCTTTTGGCTACTTGATGAATGGAACCTCCTGGCTTCTCTCACTATTCTGCCCCACTGACTTTGCAGTCAGAGTTGTGAGTTACTTTTGCTAGCTGATTGACTATCTGAGGCTGAGGAATCCAGTAAAGGATCCTCATATACCATAGCGAGGACGTGCATGGATACGTGCCTGTGGGGGGGGGGGGGCGAGCACACACGTGTGTGTCTGTGTGTGTGTGTGTGTGTGTGTGTGTGTGTGTGTGTGATAGAATGAGTGTCCTTAAGCCTGTGGCCTTGGCTTCTGCCTTCAGGAGAGTGTGGTACATCAGAGAAGTGCCTTGGTTTAGGGAAATTGTGTTTTGTGACACGCGGGTCAAAGGAGGATGAAGCTGAGTTTTTTGTTTGCTTGTTTGTTTGTTTTTCATTTTCATAGACTACCTGCATTGGATAAGTGTCCAAAAACTACTAATTGAATTCAATCCTTTTGACAAAATTTAAAAAAAAAAAAAAGACGATGGATCACAAGATTTTCCTAGGTTAAGAAGCGATTTTCAGTTCCCAGTTGAATCAATAATGATTTGCAGATTCACTGTTGCCCCCATCCCCAGTTCATACTCCTGGCGGCTCCATGATCTTCATCCTTTATCTGACACATAAATAATTTGCTCTTAATCAGAATGGAGCAGAGCCGCCCTTCCTTTATCACCACTTCCGTTCTGTTCTCAGACTCTTCGATTTCTGGGTAAGACCTGGAAGTCATTCACCTGCCCCATTTATTCCGCATTGTCCTCATCGTCTTCAGAACTAAACTGTGAAAAAGCCATTGCTGGCCGGAAGACAGAACACAGTCCCCTGAGCTGAACCAAATACCTAGTCTACTGATTATCTCAAATCAAGGACAGCCTGCCATAAAGAGGTCAGTAAAGGTGGACTTACAGCAATGAGAACTGAAATCATGTATGAAACGGGGAAATCACTGTCCAGACAGTGAAAACCAGCGGTTAACATTGCCAGGCACCAGGACATCTGCCACTCGCTTTGCTTCTGTCTTGAGTCTTTTTCCTTACAGACATATGGTGTAGATGCATCTTAAATATGCCCTTGAAATGAATGTTAGGGTTATTCCCCTGAAGCATCATTTATTATCAATTATTGCACATGTATATGCCGTAAGTACTATCACTTACGTCTATATTGCTATTCAAAATGAGAACTGAAACGCAACAATCTCCATATTGTAATGCTATAAGAAATGTTTATAACTTGTGTGACTGGCCTAAAAGTATACACACAAGCCTGCCCACCCACTAGACTGAATGTGATGCGATTCTAAATAATAAAAGCAGAAAGGCTGGCTTGATACGTTTTTTTTTTTTTTTTTTTTTTTTTAGAATGAGCAAAGTTGAATACATTTTGATAATTTTTGAAATACCCAAATCAGGTAAACTTTTTAAAAATTATTCTTTTGGGGATGGACAGATTGCTCAGTGGTTAAGAGCACTGGCTGCTCTTCTAGAGGATCTGGGTTTAATTCCCAGCACTGACATGGCAGCTCACAACTGTAACTCCATTTCCAGGAGACCCGACACCCATGACAAAGCACCAATGGAATTGAAACAAATAAATAAATAAATAAAAATTTTTTTTTCAAACCCTTTGTGGAAACCCACCACTTAGTAAGCTAGTTTACAATATAATTAATAAGAAAAGAAAGAAGCTTAGATAAGGACACGCTGCAGAGGTGGACACTGCTTTTCCTAGAAGTCCTGAGTTCTTAAATGAAAGTCTCAGTGTCAGGCATGGAATATTTTCCTATGAGTTATTGGTCAGGTCAGTTCCAGAGCCTTCCCTGCCCCCAACTCAAACAATGCAGGCTGTTGCCATTACCTTGGTTAACCACCAGAACTGGATGGTAAGACCCTAAACACACTTTGGTTTCAGGACGTAGAAGAGTCTGGCTGAAACTAACCTGAAACTTCTTTGTTAGCTTGCATAATGTTATCCAGGTCACTGGAGGAGAAAAGCCATCAGTGTTATTCATTACCCAGCACCAAAGCCTGCATGTTACAGGGCCAATATGCCAAGCAAGGCAAGTCACGGGAGTAATAGTGGCACAAAAGTTACGAGGACAACCAACCACTCTTAGATTGGATTTCAGGCCCACACCATAAGAAGAAATTCATGACCAGTACTGTAACAGGTCCATGGCTTAGAGATGGCAGGTCCTTGGTAGGGATATATTACTGCCTTCTTGCCAGTTGAATATCTTGTCCAGCTGTCTTCCAAATATTTATTTATACACAATGATGAACTCAGCCCTCAACCTTGGCCAAAGAAGCTTCTCTATGCAGAGTCCAGCAGTTAATACAGAGACTCAACACAGAGTGCTGTTATTTTGAGCATAGGTGACTATTAAGTGATCAGCCATAAATGGGACATTTATGCATCCCTTGAGGCTTGGGAAACACTGAGAAAGAAGGCATGGCAAAATATCAGACCTGAAGGGCTTGGAAGATGCTGATGCAGTGCTGCTTACTGGATATGCTGTGACCATTGCACATGTGAACTTACATTTGCTGTGGTTACCTGCACAGGGTCAAGCCAACAAGATCAGAATTCCTCCTAAGGAAATAATCTAATTAAGATGTGAGAATTTTTCTTTTCAGCAACTGTTGTTTATCCCCGCAACAGTGTGAAGAATAATTGAGTAAGTGTTGGTATTCCTGTCCGGTGTGAACACGTAGAAGCCACTCAGGAGAATAAGCCATCATTATGCATTACTCTGAATGCATTTTTATATATTATTGAATCTGAGAAAGATGCTCAAAATAGCTAGTTAATGCAATTATGATTATCATTTTTAAATATGAATTTTTTATAAAAGGATGCTCATTAAGATGGTATTTGCGTCTCTAGATGGAATAAAATCAGACAAGTATAAGGAATTATATCTGATATATGTATCTTCTGTAATGACCACATCTCTGGATGAAATTTTCAAGGCTTTTTTTGTTTGTTTGTTTGTTTGTTTGTTTGTTGGTGGCCTTGGAATTCACCATGTTAAATAGGCTAGCCTGGAAAGACTTTCTAAGACTTTTGGAACACCCATACTGCCTTCACAGTTAGAAGCAGAGAACACTACTTCTAAGGTTTAAGGTGTAGAGCAATATCATCTTCAGGTCCATCTATCTACCTTCAAAGGTCATGGTGGGACTTCTTTATGCAGTGTGCCAATGATTCTTTGCATGCTTTGACAGTCGCTACTTCCCCATTTTCATGGCAGTAGACAAAAGTACTACCCCTCGCTCAGGCATTAGGTGCAGGATCTCATATGACCTCAAAGGGGTCACACGTATTTGCAGAAGGCATAAGTCAATCCAGCCTAAGTGGCCTGGCCTGGTGGCATCAACAGATTTTGCACAGCCAATAAGCACTGTCCTCTGTGCTGTACACTTCCTGTCATGTGGAGGTCTGGAAAAACTAAACATGTCTTCTAGAACTCAACTAGAGTTGAACCTACAGCTAAGTGGTAGAATTTCTCCAGAAATAAGATTTCAGTGTGTTTATAGGGAAAGTTTAAAATTCTTTGAAGTGAATTATATCTTGTATGTTGACTAAAGATTTCAGAAGCTGGATGCTGTACCTTTAAAAACAGTGACAGCCCATACTATCTGACAAACCACCTTTGAATGTCCATTGGAAATCACCCGTGACAAGGTGTTGCTTTGGGCTTGATAATCCATTGTTCAAAAAAAGTCCAAGAAATACACATATTCTCCTGAACAGCTTCTCGTCTTTTTTTTTTTTTTCCTGTCAATCCTTACCTTTTATTTTCAGAAGAATTTCCTGTGACCCATGCCAACCTCAATTTTATCCTTAGGATGATTTGTTTGTCTGTGTGCCAGCACAATAACAGTGTGCGAAGACTCACGTGAAACCGACACAATCAGAAATGAAACCATAAAACATCTGCCCACACAGGGCTTCAATTGAGCCTGCTCTTTGAGACGGAGAATGTGCCATTTATTTATTCCATGTTGTAGCCAAAGTGTCCTGGGTTTCTTGGCTGGACCATGCTGTGCTCCCACCCCCAGAACAAATCTCTCATGTCTCAGCCACTTAATCTCTTCCTTAGTCCTCTGAGACAGGGCCTACATATGAGAGCTCAGCTTCTTCAGCAAGAAAAAAATCCGCTGAGCTTCCTGGGGGAAATCACCTTTATCAGGACACCTGACACGTTCCTCTCCATGTAGTGGGTATTTAACCATGGAGAAACTTCCAGAAGACCACTTCAGAGTCAGTGACAGAATTTTCTAGAAGATATCTTCAGAAAAGGGCAAGAGTAACTTTACTGTTGCCCAACTAGGAAGCTTACGTATGTATTCTTTTTTTAATTACTCACGGATCCTATAAAAAGTAATAACACGATTATTTTTAGCAGTTTAAATTATGATTCGAAATGTTTTTTAAAACAACAAGAATAAGTTTATTGGTTATGTAGCTTGTTTTGTACATTTTAGAGATAGCATGGGAGCTTTCCTATTAATTATTGCTATCAGTTATTACTCATAGTACCCTTTATTCTGAAAGAGAAAACAGAAAGCCCAATGCCCATCATTAACAAAGCCTGTGTCCACTTGAGTTTTGTAGAGAAGCTGCATCAGGACCATTGAAGGCTATCTTGTCCTGTGTGGCTACATCATAGAACCACAACATGGATATCAAAGGAAGGCTCAGTAGCTGTTTATCTTCAGAGTGTTACTACACTTTCCTTTTTGAATATTGTCTGGAACGAGCAAGTTCTTCACTGTTCCAAAATCTGCAATGCTTGTCCATCAACAACTTTCGAGGCATCCCGTTTGTATTAATTATCTCTCACTCTTCACAGTCTCTCTTTGGTACCCAGAATTCTTATCACTTCAACTTCCAGTCCTCAAGTCTGATAAAACTAATAAGCCCACACTGCCAGAGGTGGCACATTAAGCCGGTGAATGGTTTTCATCTTAATTGGATATGAGCACTGTTATCGCTAATAACCCCAGGATACATCTAATTGGAGTCTCTCTCCCTCCCTCCCTCTCTCTCTCTCTCTCTCTCTCTCTCTCTCTCTCTCTCTCTCTCTCTCTCTCTCTCTCTCTCTCTCTCTTAGTTTTGAAACACTAATCTCATTGACCAGCCTTAATTCTTCCACCCCCTCCATCCTCAGTTCAAACTTTCAAATGCGGCTTAGAATTATTGTGATTTCAGGCAGCCTTTCAGTATTAGTTCCTGATGCTCAGAGAGAAGGGAAACGGCTTTGTAAAAGTCCACGCGACTTTTGAAAGTTTTCGGATGAGAAGAAACGAAAATGTGGCGATACTGACATTGTCAGAAAGTGTTAGGTGCCTACTTTATTCAAGGCTACTAAATTCTCAATTTTAGTCATATAAAAGAGACAAGGTTTTTCTTTGTTAAATTATTTTTGGAAACTTTAGAGTGGGTTTTATCTCAGTGCAGTATTTAAATGTTAACATATGCATTAGCACTAGAACTCTGTTCATCTCGATGTTATAAATATGGGTGACTACGTCTAAGAATTATAGGAACTTGCTTGTTGCCATTGTAGTTAAAGCACCGGAAGACACGACTAGCCATTGTCCATAGATAAGTCTGAATGATTTGCTGGCAAAGATACACGGAAGAGATGGGATTTGTCTTTCCCATAGACATCAGCACTGAGATCCAAGTCTGCTGTGTCTTGGCATTAGCCTTTTCCATTCAGTAGGTGCACACTTGGAACTACAAGAAGTCCCTAAGGGAAAACCTGATAGAGATAAATAAACCAAGGAAAGAGCCGATGCCAAAACTTCCTGATTCTGGCAATTTGTTTCCTTGGCCAGAATAAAACTGAAAGCCACAAATGTTTTAATTTTTAAAAATGTCATGGAAGTCATTTATGTTGGCAAATATAATTCATATTTTAATAGATTGAATATTTTCCTGAGCCATGTATATATTTTATTACCTTAACATAGATATTTAAAATCATTAGCATTATTCCTCTCCAATTAAAACCTTTACACAGACAACATTAAATTATAATGGAGAGACAAGTAAAATAAAAACAAAACCCACCATTTCTACAATTATAAAACGGCTTTTGTAAAATATATATATTTTTTTAGTATATATTCACATTATCATGAGAAAGTAATCCACACCGGGAGTGCAGGTCCAGGCAGATGAAAATACTTTCACATATGCCATTTGTGACAGAACTGTGGTGATATTACTCAGGTCTTTCCTGCCCACTTCAGAATGCCTGTACTGTCCCGTCAGAAATAGAGCCAGACTGTCAGTCATTTGAATTTTGTGCGTGAACATGTACAATGTAGATTATCTCTCTCCATCCATTCATAATACACACTGTAAAACACATACAGGTACATGCACACAGAGATATATACGAAAGAGAACACATACGTTATTGACAACCTCTATGCAAGCATGCACACACATGTACACACACACACACACACACACACACACACACACACACACACATACACACATGGGGACGGTAAAAATGACCACGGCAGTAATGATAACTGCACAGCTATGCAGAACTTGCAGTTCATCTGCAACTGGTTCATAGTTCCTCTCCGTTTCAAAGACTCACGTTACACAATTTCATCCGGAGGCTTTTGGAACAGAGAGGCATTCCAAGGACCACTGTTTTCCCGTTTGTTTCAAGAGAAGGGGACAGAGGTTTCCAGATCTAGTCCTCCTCTCATAGATCCACCCCGCTGAGTTTCCCAGACAATGGGAACTAAGTAAGCTGCAGTGGTCTGACGACAAGGCATGTGTGAACTCGGGCTCCACCCTGAATGAATTTGTGGCCAGGTAGAGGAACTTAAATCAATCCTTACACATAAGAAAGTGACCTAAATACAGGGTGGAAGATGGAATTGCATGCTATTAATGCCAGTCATCCCTAGAACTTTGACCCCAAATCCTGTCTGTAAGAAAATAGAAAAGAAAACAAACCAAAAAAGCGCTATAGCTGCCTGTAGTCCTTCCTGCATTATGAAAATACACTGATATGTGCTACATACATTCTACTGTAGCCAAATATTATATATATATATATATATGTCATAATCAAGAGAGTAAATAGTAAAGAAGACATAAAATCCAATAATACTAACAGTTCCATTTGACTTCTCCAAGGGAACAAACTCTACTCTTAAGATCACCAATACAGACAGGGCACGTGCTGAGTCATGCTCAGATGGGTGAACAAAGGTATCCCATGAAGACAGAAGGATGCAGGACACAGACAGTACTCGCAAGCAAGTACTGTGACCCTTTCACATCATGGCCAGTGTCTTCCAGTTCTGGGAGTGCAATGGCCTTTATCTTCATTCACCTTTCCTGTCGTAGTTCCATTTTGTGGCCGGGACAAGCTCTAAGACCAAAAGCAACTTGGGAAAAAGGTCGATTTCATCGTACATCTCCCAGGTAACAATCCACCATTTAGGGTAAATCAAGGCAGGAACCTAAGGCCTAACCTTGAAACAGAAAATCACAGGGTAATGATAAATGTTGGCTTCTTCTGTGGCTCACCCACTCTCTCATACTTAACTAGCCTTGCCTTATAGAACCCTGCCCAGGGATGGTACTGTCCTTGGTGGCCTGGGCCCTCCTTCATCAGTCAAAACAATCAAGTAATCTCTCACAGACTTCTCTACAGACCAATTTGACAAAGACAATTACCCAACGTAGACTTATTGCTAAATTCTAATAACGTGTGGCAACAATGAGAACCATTTGTTGTTTAAAAGAACCTTAGATTGCCCACACCACCACGGAAATACCTGCTTGAAAATATATTCTGGCTCGGCATGCAGGGGCTATCCAATAATTGTCTGTCAGTGAGACCTAAAAGAAACGCAAGTGTTGATTGTACCAATGTGACGAAAACTGAAGTAGAAGAAACCACAAAGATAAAAGACAAGAGACTCCAGCTTTAGAAATGAAGAAAAGGTAGAGAAAGAAAAGCTTTCATGTCTTAGATGTAAAACTTAGTCTGTATAGCGACAGGCGATGTCCTAGTTAGATTTGCCTATCGCTTTGACACACCTTAGAATCACCTGGAGACACACAAGTTCTTGTGTCCCTTTTTTGACAGCGACCTGGTGTCACTGTTGCGTCACCCTTAGAACATAGTTGTCCTAGACACTTCCTTCACGGAAACAAAAACGCTTTTTGAAAAGCAGAGAGATTCCCGAGAGCCTCAGCAGAAGACAGAAAGCCCAGGAGGTTCCCTGAGGGTGTGTTTTTCTCTGTCTTACCATTTTAGGGCAGCAGAGTAAGGATAGCTCAGACAGAATGGCGGCTTGTTTTCCTGATGCAGCCATCCTTCCCTTGGACTTCATTAAATTGAACCAATTTTCAATGGAGGAGAACCTGTGGTTTGCTTCTCTTGAACACTTATGAGGCCCGGGTGGGCCCATGTGCTTTAGGACAAAGAGAGAAACAGCAGCAGAGCAAGCCCCCGGGCAATGTGACGGTTATGGCAGTTGGTATGTAGGGGTCAGCAGACTTCCTACCTCACTAGAGGGGAAATGGGGAAGAGAGGCAAAGTTGAAGCCAATTTGAATTTACATCACAGGATCCTAAGAACTCTTTCCTCCTTCTTTGTCACCACGTCTGTCTGCCAGTGTCAGCACACTGTCTGTCACCACACCACTCCTGCCCTGCAGCTAGGTCTAACCCTTCCCTTCTCCAGCTGTCCAGTAGGTTCTTTAAGGGAATTTGCCACTGGTTGAGAAAATGCTAAGAAAATTCACTTCATATTTGGTCTTCAATCAGACAGCTCTACAACTCCATCTCAGTTTCTTAGGACCGAGCACTGAGGATCCACCCTGCCTTATTTTATGTTTCTACTGCTTAAGACTTCTATATTTAATACTGTAAATATTTATGTGTACACAGACATTATCAGTGTCTGAGTATTGATCTGCACTTAATTTGTAAGTTTCTGCCTGATACGGGGGAACTTTAGAAAGCAGTGATGTGTGCACACAACATGAATAGTTATATGTTCAGATTTATCTTTTTGTCTCCTCCGTGCTTATAGCCAAAGATTATATTGGAGACATACAGGCTGGGTGACATTCCGTTGCATTCATGGTTTTACTGTGTGTCCTTCATAGCAATGAGAACACCACTCTTTACAATTTGTGTGCGTGTGCTGTGTATGTGAATGCATGTGTGTATGTGTGTGTGTGTATGTGAACATTTTATGTGTGTATGTGCCATATGTAAATGTGTGTGTGTATGTGTGTGTGTATGTGTGTGTGTATGTGAACATTTTTTATGTGTGTATGTATGGGTTTATGTGCCACGTTTGTCAATGTGTGTGTGTGAAAATTTTGTGTGTGTGTGTGTGTGTGTACCTGTGTGTGTGTATGAAAGCCCATGGATGCAGAGAGATCAGAGACTGGAACCATGTGCCCTGATCTATCTTTCTCTACCTTATTCCTTTGAGACAATTCTCTCACTGAAATTGAAGTTAGACTGGTAGCCAAGAAGTCCCAAGCATCCTCTTGTCTACCCCGCTTTGATTCAGGCACATATGGTTATGCCTGGCAGTTTTCTTTTTAATACAAGTGCTAGGGATTCTAATTCATATCCTCGTGTGTGCAGCAAACACTCTTACCCATTGAGCCGTCTTTTCAGCCCCCGTAATATTTTTTAGCACCAAGCAGCTTACTGGGTGAGTTGGATTTGGTTTGGACATTATTTAGTTAGTTTGGACATTGGCTGGTTAGTCTGGTCATGGGCAGTACTGGGCCTTTCTACTCCTTTGCAGTTTCTCTGTAGTTACCTGGTAGGTCTCTTCTGTACCGAGTCCTGACAGAGTCTATTCCTTAGCAAGTCCACTCTACCTAGGCTTGGGCTGAGCTATTGAAATATTTGGCAGTGACCAGAGTCCCTGCCTTCATCTCTCACGGGATCACAGATTTCCCTTCTTGGGGCTCGGTTCAACTTGTGACGTTAAAGATGCGCCCTGTCATGTAAATGCAGATCGTAGACAGCACTGATCATGGGGACTGTAGCTTCTCAGAGATTCTTAGGCTGATGCTGGCCACTAAAATCAACAACGATACCAACTACTGTCAACTGTAACCCTACTATGTGTTGGGAATAGAAATCTTTTCATTTACAAGTTTTTACATGCATTTATTTGGAGGGGGGTGTCCTATGCCACCATACACGTATGGAGGTCAGATGACAACTTTTTCAAGTTGGTTTTTCTCTCCACCATGTGGGTCCAGGGACTTGAACTCGGTTAGGCTCAGTGCAAAGCTATCACTTATCCTCAGAGCCATTTGTCACCTTCTAGGAACATTTTGAAATATTTATTTTTAATCCTCATAAAGGTAATTACTGTAACTGCCTCCATTAGGCAAACTTTTTGTATGCATTAAAGAATGACCATGGCCTTGTCTCCAGTTAGGTGTGGAAAAGTTCTCTGGAATTGATAAGAGTGTAGGTATTTTTTTTAAATATGAAAATTGGATCATAAAAATGTGAGGCCCATATATAAATGCATCTATATGACACATACTGATTTCTCTACACACATTCCTACGGTTTCAAGATGTTCCTGAGCTCGCTGCAGCCCCGAGGCTCTGTGAACACTCTCTGAATTCTATTTTCTACTCAGAATGAGAGGAGCTCAGAGTTTTGCCAGTTACCAGACAGGTCACCTGGCTCTTTATGTCATTGCCCCATGAAGTCCTAGGTTAAGACAGAAATGATGGCACAATATCAGCCCCACAAGAATTCTCTGGGCTTCAGCTGTGCATCCCTAGATTTTACTGGAACACTCACTAGAGACTCAGTTGCGTATTGCCGACTCACTCTGTCACTGAGATCCACCCACAGCCTCGAAACCCAAAAGTGAGCTCTACCCCACATCTGGGAAACAGGGGTCACCGGATTTTACTTTTTCTCCTCTCCTCAGGAGGCCCTGACCCAGCTTCAAGGACCAATTGTTTATATAGACCGGAGAAGCTTCCCCATCTGTATCTTTATTCTACCATGGCAACGATCAGTGTTCGTTAGGAAGGGGGGTGACCTTTGGGAGGATATTCTTGCTGTGGTGGAGCTTGGGGCTTGGGGTCTTCTGGAGACTTCTGCAGACATTTGCCTGGCTCTGTGAATGAGGTGGCAGAGACACCTTCCTTCTACCCAGCATGCATGGCAGCCTCAGCAAACCTCCCCAGCTGTTTGTCCTACACTGATGCTCTGATTTTTTTCTTTTTTCTTTTTTTTTGAGGGTTTTAGGTTTCTGAAGAGATGGCTCAGCAGTCAAGAGCATGTCTTGCTTTTGCAGAGGACTTGGGTTTGGTTCCTGGCACTCATACCCTGCCGCTCACCACAGGCAGTTACTCTAGCTCCAGAGGACCTAACCCTTCTCCTGACCCCATGTACAGAGAAACACACCGCACCCCAATCCCAAGATATGCACAAATACACATACTACAAAATAAAGATAAATCATAAAATGGGGCATTTTAATTAAATAAGAAAAGGACCTGAAAAAGTTAAATTCAAATATCCAAGTTTTATGTATCCGGTATTTTTTTCTCAATTCCATGCAATAAGTGTGTGTGTATGTCCGTGTGTGTGTGTCAGAGACAGAAAGAGAGAGGGACAGAGAGAGAGAGAGAGAGAGAGAGAGAGAGAGAGAGAGAGAGAGAGAAGTTTCCTACCCATGAACAAATCCTAAAAAAGTAAAAAATAGAGAATTGTTGAAGTAGGAACTCTTTTTATTTGTATTTTGTATTTTTTGAGGCTTAAAACTATATATCACCTACACTTCTCAGCTGGAATGCCTGGACACCATGCCAGCCATTGCTAAAGAGCCAGTGTGATGTGGCTATTTTTTTTTTCTGGCAAGATGGTTGCATGCCTATCCTATGGGAATGCCACAGCCACAGGACAGGGTTCGCCACTGAGCCTGTGATACTGGGAATCCGTACTGGGGTCTCTTTTGTGCCTAGAAAGTTGGCTGGTATTAAGTGACTACATTTGCTGATAGGGTAGATAAGAAGTAACACAAAGATATCTGGATCGTGAGTCTCATTCCTCCACTGAGCTCCCTTCTAGAGATCACCAGACTCTACAGAGACCTGTTGGAGTAGGGAAGCACAGGATTTATTTTATCCCATTTAGGAAAAGAGCAATGGCTTTCTTCTTTCTGTATCACTGCATTTCAATTGTGCAGAATGATGGGCTAATTAGAACATTTTTATGTATACAATACAATGTGTATCTATCATACCCCCCCTCGCCCTCTCTTGTCCATCTTCCCCCTCTTGCTGGTGTCCCTCAAATGGCCTTTACTTTCCTATCTTTAAAAAGCTTTTCCATTCCACCAAAGGAGGAATCTGATGTATTTGTCTCTCTGAGTCTGTCTTAATTTGTATAGCGTGATGATCTTCAGTTCTATCCGTTTCTCCAAAGTGCTATAATTTTCCTTCTCCTTTATGGCTGAATAATACTCCCTTGTATATCTACACTGCATAGTTATTTATCTATTCGTCCTCCTTTGCCAGACAGGGAAGCTGTTTTCTCCAGCCTCGTGCTAACTTTCCTGAAGCTAGGTCAGGAGAGGAGTGGGGTCACGAAGCTAAAGATAAGCAGACATGTTCCTGAATGATTGTTGTGCCTCCGCTCTCCACCCCACCTCCACCCACACCCCATGTCTCTCCTCTTTCTTAATCTCTCTTACTTTCATTTTTGTTACTGGAGAGCCTGGAGCCTTCTCCTTCAGCCAAGCACACACATTCCTTTGAGGGGAGTGGCTCTATCCGGCCACAGGGACTTACAGGTTGAATTGTTGTTCCCCCTGTTCCCTTGGCACCTAGACAAGAACACCTGCCAATGTAGTCATGTCAGACACACACATGGAATTGCCTACCCTGCCACGACTCTTCAGGGCCCTCCTTATGCTGGAGTGGGTTTTCTGATTTACGTTTTAAATCAAAGTTACTGCCTCTGAGGCTCTGGGATCCTTTTGTCGCAGAGTATCCACTGTGTTTATTAGGTTCACTGTGTGCCTCAATCGAGGATGAATGCAGATTTTCTTGAGCGTTTTAGAGTGTGAGAACTAACCGTAGCATGTCCTTTGCTCAAGGTGGGTGTTCTGCAGGGCTGTGAGGATGCAGTTTTGCGATGAAGGACGGCAGTTTGAAAAAGAATTTCAGGTCCTAAAGTCATAGCTGGGAGCAGGGCTGCTGTCAGAAGTTTTATTTCTGGTCAAGTAAAGAAGAAGTTTTTGAAGTTCAAGGCTTCTTGACTATCAGTTTTGTCTCCTTTTGGTCTTTGGTCTGGAAAATGCCAGAGTGGCTGTAGCCTTGGCTACACTAACTGTACTATTTTCATACTATTTTGATTTTTTTCTTCTCTCTCTCTCTCTCTCTCTCTCTCTCTCTCTCTCTCTCTCTCTCTCTCTCTCTCTCTTTCTCTCTCTCTCCCCCCGTCTCCCTCCCCCTCCCCCTCTCCCTCCCTCCCTCCCTCCCTCCCTCTCTCTCTCTCTCTCTGTCTCTTTTTGAGCCCAGGTCCCATTTTATCCTAAGCTGATGCTAAATCTAACTTTAGCTTTGGACTCTTGATCCTCTTGCCTCTACCTCCCAAGGGATGTCACTACTGGAAGGTACCAGCACATCTGGCTAAGTGTATAGGTTTTTTTTTTTTTTTTTTTTTTTTTTCAATCTAAGGTCTTCTTAGCAAAAATTCATTTCTTTTTTTCTTGAATTGAGTAGACTTCAAGGCTTTGCCAACCTGGCCAGGCAGGGAGACAGCTTATGGACAGCCACTCCCCCTTAACGGAGCTGGTTTCCTGATGACTAAATGGTTCTTTACATAGGGTACATCAAAGCAAACATATCAGGGCATGAGACTCTGCTGTGGGTCTTGGATACCTGTTATCAAGGCTTGAGTATTTCTTAAAACAGGGTATTGAGTCAAGGACTCATCTTGATTACTACCGAACTAAAACCATACTACATTCCAAAGATGTTTTGGAAACAACAGATTTTGATATTCACTGGTGGCTTCCATTCTTTCAACAAACGTGTATTTAGGGAGCAGGTGGTGTCTGGGAGTTAAACTGCAACCTGGTGTTTAGTGGTGAGGCTGATAATTCCTTCACTTGTTTAGAAGACTGAGCGGAGGGAAAAGATTTCTCCTGAGCATGTCTTCTGCCACAAACCAGAGACACGCACGAGCCTGGGAGGGTTCATGCCATGGATACTTAAGTTACAGCACGCTTAAATGATGGCTCTTTTCTTTGTCTGGGACAGATGTCCACCATGGTTGAGTGTGGTGGGTATATGAGAAAAACTAATCACAGGCAGTAAGTAGGGTCTGGATTAATGATTTAGCCAGTAACGTGTTTTGGCCTTGTATGCATGAGGATCCGAGTTTGGTCTCCCAGGGCCCATGTTAAAACAACAACATGCAGTCAGGCACGGGTGTATCCTTGTAAAGAGTAGGCAGATCCCCTGAGCTTGCTGTCCATCTCGCCTAGCTTTCCTGGTGAACCGCAGGTCAATGAGAAACCCTTTCTCAAAAGACATTGATGAATCAAAGTTGGACCACTGAGAATGGTCTCCAACCTCTCTGTGTCCATGCACACATGTTGATAGACTTCCCACACTTTCAAAAAAATGACCATGCATAAATCCCTGCCCACAGAACGACACTGAATATATATAGACCATGGTAAATAGAGCTCAGTTTAAATCTGGGGTGGAACGCCTTCTATGGGGAATAGTAAACTTTAACCGGCTGGAACATGCGTTATAAGTGTCACAGCTCCAGACTCCTCTGATTCTGTGTAGAGCAAATTAAGAGAATGTTCAATATTTTGTGGCTGAGCTGTGTCGTCTTTGTGAAGAGTGAATCAGTTTTGGCCTCAAGACACAGTGTTTCATGTTCATGTCTGGAAAAGCGAAGCCCTAATTCCAACAGTGGGGAGAGAGATAATGAGGTCAGTCATCCTGTTCTCTCATGTATATCCAGTAGCCAAAGACCCATGAAGACCAGGGCAGCGCCTTTTCGTTGTCTCTTAGTCAGTGGCTTTCTGATGAACTTTAGCCGTTGAAGGCGCAAGGTCAGGGGGAAGGGGAGGCTGAGGCGGTCTCCTCAGGCTGTAATCTGTCAGCATTCTTCTGCCAGAACTCTGCTGATATAATCAGCAAAGCGCAATGACTTAGCTTCAAGGTACACACCAGGCTCTCCCACTATGACCATCACTATGTGATTTTAATGACATACTACATGTCTCTAAATATTTTAATTAATTGATCAAAATAATCCTGTGAGGATTAAATGAGGTGCTATGTCTAAAGTGTTCGATTCATTATAAATGTTTGAGGAATATTCTTATTATTAATATTAATATCATGATGATTATTCATTTAACTACTTGTCTTAAAGCTAAGCAGAAAAAGTATTTGAGGACTTTATAGGTAAAGTTGCTTATGACGTCAGTGATCACTGCTGATAAAGTTATTTTTCTTTCTTAAATTGAAACTTTCAAGCATTAGTGAGAAGACAGACAGCTTCTAGGACCGAAACCTTTGGATTTGATTTTTGACATATTTTTGGGCCTGTTTATTTTTCTGGGGTTTTAAAATAAATACAACTGTCAGAGAACTGGAACAGGAATTAGATACCCTAAAAATAATACAGGCTTTATAAGAGCACTTCGCTTGAGAAGATTTCCTGAGGCAGCAGGCCTTTCCAAAATAAATCTGCAAAAATATATCTTTATAAAAACTGGAACTTAGAGAGGCCAAAGAATTTGGGCCCTATCAGTTCTGTCATTCTAAATTTTAAACTATTTAGTCTTCCTTCAAGATAAATAAGAACAATTGAATTTCAGGAACCAAGAAAAACAAACATAAAACTTCATGAAGAAATAACTGGATTTTTTTTTTCAAAATGTTGCCAGAAATGTCTTTATTATTAATAAGTACTAAGCTAGACAGTGGCCACATATCATATTTATTTCTGACTGTGGCCATACTGTGTCTTCTGTGGTACGTGAGTTTCAGCATTCAAGGCTTTTGGACCCAGCGGATGGAGAGATCCCACCTTTTCTGGTATCTAAAACCCAGTGGAACTTTGTCAAGAAGTCAAAAGCTTATCCTCTGGTAGGATAACGAAGGCCTAAGAAGGTAAGATTTGAAAATATCCTTAAGGGACGATTAGATGGTAAACTAGAAAGGATTCCTCAGAGGGTCAGAACCAATTGAATCCACATATAATTTTAAAAAGGGTTTCTTATGTTAACTTATAAAAAGAAGAGTCTAAGTTTCCCCACAAAGGCCGTACTTAGAGGCCGGAGAGCCAAGGAAGCCAGTAACTGGTCAGGCTGAGAAGGTGGAAGTCTCCAAACAAAAAGGACATTGATGGTCCTCAGAGAGTGCCTGAGGTGAGCCTAAGACCCTGCAGCCCCGCGTCCTCCTGTGAGGATAGCAGTAAAAGGCAAGTCCAAGAAGAAGAGTCGTCCATAGTGTGCGGGCTTCCCTCATCATCAGCCAGCCTGTGGGAAGATGCCAGCTACATTAAGGGTGAGGCTGCCGACTACATGCCAATCATCCCTGGAAGCGCCCGCCCAGAAACGCACAGAAGAGTGCTTCTCTAATTCTCAGGATATCTCTTAGTTCTGCCAAGTCAACAACCAAGCTTAACTATCACAAATGGGAGCATGCTGCCTCTTCCAGAGGATTCTTTCCTCTCTTACATCTTCCCCATGGTACCACTTTCCAAAAGGTGAGAGGCCCGAAAGCAGAAAACCACAGGGAATCCTGGGAGACCAGAGATCATGGGGACAACTCATCTGACTTGGGCAAGCATCCGTGCTGTGAGCGGTGCTGGAGGGGGTGCCTCAGACGAGTCCTGTTTTGGGGGTTGATGTTGGCTTCTTGAGAGTACCTGATGTACTATGGAGCAACGATAAAGTTCTGCAAAGGTATTTTGTTCTAGTTCCTTCCTGTTCCTATGATGAAACACTCTGACCGAAGTAACTGACTGGCAGGAAAGGCTTACTTTGTCACAGTCTAACACTGAGGGAGGTCAAGTGCAGGAATTCAGACAGGAGCCACCTGTTTGTTGATTGACTCATAGTTTTACAATTAGTTTGATCCCAGGCTCCCACTTACCTAGCTTTCATATACGAACTGTCCCCGCTGCCTCAGGAACGGTTCCACCCACAGTGGTCTGGGGCTGCCTACGTCAATAGTCAAGAGACATCCCATGAATACGTCCATAGGCCAATCTGGTCTGCTCAATCCCTCAACTGAGAGTCCCTTCTCAGGCACTAGGTTGTCACAGCCAAAGCTTACTGGGACAGGCTTGAATTGAAATCCCTCCACAAACACATGCTACTGTGTTTGCCATGCGACTTTTCCACTCGACAGTTTTGTGTGAGGCTTAATGATGTACCTCTAACTAGTAACACTTTTTAGCCTGTAGTGGGAGTTTTCTTTCTGTACTAATATTTATGTAGCATGTAGTTTCCCGACAAACCTCTGCTAAAAACCACAGGTGCCTCAGACATGTGTCGCATGATGCCTTATTAAATTTAGAACAATTTTTCCAAATCAGAAATAGAAATAAACAACAACACCAACCTCCCCACCACACACACACAAAACAAAATTCAATGAGCCTTAACATAGAGTTTCACTGGGTAATCACTTCAAAGACCTGGAACCCTGGAGGTTTTTTTGTTTTTTGTTTTCTATAGAAAAGAATTTAAGAGTATGTTAAAAAAAAAAAAAAAACATTTCCATTAAGTTTAATCCAAATTTCCAGTTTCCATGTTTTTTTTTTTATATTACTATTTCTTCCTTATAAAAGCCTTAGAAATACAAAGGCCACCACAGTGTAGGAATTTAAATGACAATTAGTAAATAGCACTTTAATTGTCAGTCATTTTCCCTTTTTACAAAAATCTCAGTTTCTAATAACTTCCTGTTGTCTTAAAACTCAGAGTACTTTTGAGTTACGATAATAAAACTGAAATATTGAGTTTCCTAACCAATAATCATTTCTCAAGTAAAAATAGACAGCTCCAAAACAGCCTGCCTTGTTTTCTGCCATGGCGTATGGCCTGCCTAGGGGATGTTGCTGTGAACTGGGGGCTGGGGGTTCACCTGGTCTTTGCTTCATCTAGAATGGAATACAACATTGCTCAAGTCTCTATTTCCTTATTAATATTCTTCTGATCAGTCTGTTATTAATAGTATAATATAGATATCCCTATTAATATTAGACTTGTCTACCTTTTTCTTAAATTATGTCAATTGATTCATGTATTTTGGGGTACATATTTATTATTTTTTTAATTCCTAGTATCATGAAATAAATTGTTTTCTCTCCTGGAAGAATCTTTACTATCCAAAAAATTAAATGTGTGTGTGGTGTTTATGCCTGTGTGCGTGCTTGAGATAGGAGTGGGCACATGCGTGTGCAGATGTATGAACATGTGTTCATGGGTGTGGAGGATATCACTTTTGAAATCAGAGTGCCAATTTGGCCAGTATAGCTATCCAGGTTGCTTCCAGGATCCCTTGTCTCCGTTTCAGGCATGTGGGGATTAAAAGGCTTCCTTGCCCACCTAGCATTTGGTGTTTGGGATTCGAACTCGAGTCTGTACAGTTGCACAGGCTCATGTGACAGCTTTGGAACGGTTTGCTTTGATCTCCATGTAGCTGGAGATATACTACCTTCACCTTCTTTTCATTGCTGTTTTTATGGTGAACCTTTCTTCCTGTCCACCCTGTTTATGATGTTGAACCTCAAATTTGCCTCTGAGCTAGTCATGATGCCCATTCTTATAACCCCAGCCCTTAGGAGTCAGAAGCAAGAAGGCTGCAAGTTTGAGGACAGCCTAAGCCACATAGCACATTCTAAATCAGTGATAACAAGTTAATTTTACAAATCAGTGTGTCCGTCGAGCAGCTTTAACATAAAAAACAATTTAGTCTGGGTTACAGTCAAAGTGGCAAGGCATCAAAAAGTAAAATTCTTTCCCATGTATGTTACAGCACCATGGACGGTACCCCAAGGTGGAAACAGCCTAGGTATCCGTTACCTGATGACTGGATGAAGACCCGTGGGGCAAAATCAGATTTGAGCCTCATGCCCAGAGGAGCCACCTCTGATACTGTAAGCCTGGTCAGAAGCCTGTAGTTGGGGAGGTCCTAGGCCTACATGGGAGTGGCTATTGATGTTGTTTACTAAACAGAATAATGTGACCCTCCAATTTTCTTCTTAATACCTATGTTTATGCCCACAGCTGAATGCTGCTGCCAGCTGCCGGTCGGAGACGCTTCTTCGCGCATAGCGAGGGGTAACTGCCAGTGACTTCCAACTGGAATAGAGAATAATGGACTATTGAGGGGCTAGCCATGGGGGAATAGGCCTCAGGAAATATCGGGAAAGAGGAGACAGAAAGAATGTAGGAGTGGGAAGAAAGAGAGTAGTCAGCTAGAATGTCGTCTTCAGAGCACCGCTGCTGCTACGTTTTCGGTTTCATAGAAATTATGGCTTCTGGTAAAAGACCTGCACAGGATTGGGCTGCTCGGCATCCTGTTGTAGGAGTGGAAGGACTCATGAGCTCCCACCCGCTCCTGTGGACCTACAAACAGATACTAGTAATTAGGAGCTTGGAGCTCACTAAACCTGTTATTCCATTAGGAATCCATAGCCGGGTTTCTTGCCGAGTCTCTTGTGGACCCTATTCCCATGCAAGTCGTTCTTTTGCTGATTTCATATTCTTTCATTGTGAGAAACCTTAACACAATTAGTGTTCTTCAATCCCTGTGAGTCTTTCTAGGGCCATAGTGAACCATGAGGGGTCCGGGGACCGCCTGTGTGAAGTAGAGGGCGTCTGCTTCTCTCCCCTAGTCTGTGGGAAGACTAGGGGAGAGAAACAGAGATGAGAGAAGGGGGAGACATCTGAAAGGTGGGAGGGGTTGGTCAGAGAGAAGGACGTCACCTCCAACTGCTAGCACCCCACTTCCCCGAGGGACTGCCTGGAGTGTGAATCACCCAGGGACCTTTCTAGTCTTTCTCAGCATCCTCTCTGTCTTCATACACCCTTCAGAGAGTCTGTAATACATTTATGAAAAGCATTTAACTTTATTACATAACATTCTTTTTCTTTAGCAGTTACATTTAATTTTTGAAAATTACATTCTTTAGACTTAGAGAAATCAGTGTGATTAGAGTAAAACCCAAACAAAACAAAGCCTAGAAAATATTTTTGTGCCTAGCAACAAGCTTACTGAAAAATATAGTTATTAAGAGTAAATTTTCTAGAAAATATGGATGTCACCCTGACGGGTCATTTTAACCAGCACATGATTTCTGAAATTCTGTTCCAAGATGACGTTCAGAAACCTGAACTTAGTCTGATAGCTTGATACTTTTTATAAGAACTTTTTAACATATAATTTTTGTGTCGTAAGCTTTTGTGACTCATAATTTTTCTTTTGTGGAATAAGAGATGAAATCCCGTCATTCTAGGAAAGTAGGGCTAAATGCTGGCAACACTGTTCAAGAGAATCATTCTCAGTTAAGTGTGGCTCTTTTTACTGAAAATAACACATTCCTCCATCCCCACACCTCACATTTTAACATTTAGAAGAACCATCAGCCATCATGCCCTGTGCAAACTCTGACTATGTTAGGGTCTATTCGTCTATTTGGAAACAAAAAGAAACTTCCTTCATTTGATAAACTGTTTGCAAACACATTGAAAATTTTATTTATTATTGAAAGACCAAAAATATTCTTCAGAAGTAAGGAGCCTGGCCACACCCTTCATCTCCATACCCGGGATCTACAAAAGGTGATGATGTACAAGAGAAAAAAAATGGGATCCACTCTTATAAGACTAATGCCACAGTTACAGACAGCAAAAATTTTGGTTAAAAATGTTCAGTGATTTTTGGAAGTTTTATATATACAATTCTATATATTCATATTTTATGCGATTATGTCCCTGAACACAAGAAGTGACCCAGGAGGAAATATAATCTTTAAAAGACTTTGAGGCAGCACAGATGTATGTGATAATAAACCCAAGGAATAGATGACCTGTTGGAGACTAGCGTGTCACTGTTTGAAAGGACACGGTAAAGGCTTACGGAGATGGGCTTATTTCACAAATGAGAAAGCTGCATTTTCTAAAGAGATCAATTATCCCTCGAATAATCTAAAATCTTAATAAAAACCTTAACACAGTTGGTGTTTTGACCCTCTTCAGAAACAATGCATTTGTCTGGAAGCATCAAGATCTGGTACAGCTGAGGTGATTTTGTAAAAAAAAAAAAAAAAGGGCGGGGGCGAGTGTTCAGCTGGAGTTGGAGACGTCATAGACTTTGCTAGAGATGGGTGGTGAGATAAGGACCTCAGCAGTGGACCCAGCCAGAGAGATACTGAGCCTTGGAAAAGATGTAGTCGTATAAACTCGTGGGAGAAAATTCACTTTCCATTTAAAAGAAGATACAGGTATCTTTATACATACAGAAAAATATAAGAGCTGGGGCGATGACTCAGTCTGTAAAATATGTGCATCAGAAGCATGGCGACTGATGTCCTTTCGTCTCTACACTCATGTGCACCTGACACAAATGAACACTTACGCACGCACACGTACCCCCATAAAATATGTTCTGATACGAAAAGCTGGAAGAAAAACACTAAAATTCGTTCACATGAAGTGAAGAGAATATGTTAATGCCAGCATAAGAAATATTCTTGACATGTCAAAGGGCAAGTCAGATATTACTTTATTTGAATAAACCAAATTAAAACTCTCTTATTAACCTCTCTTTGTTTCCATTTGTCCTAAGGCGTCTTAAGGCCCTACATTCCAAGATAATATATTTTGATACTTAAAGATCATGTCAAGTATACATTAAAATTCTGCATTACTCAAAGACAGCTGGGCCAGAAGGAAAAACAAGCAAGTTCTGAAAGACTGATTTTGGAGGAGCCCCCAAATCTCAACAAATGTTGGGACCAAACATCCAGCATTCCTCCCTTTGGCATTGGGAAATACAGATCCAAACAATGACAGCTCATGTTCACCCCATCAGGTTAGCCAGCAGCCTCTGATAACACCAACTGTTGGAAGCATGCGGGAAAGGGAGTTTTTGCAGACTGAGAGGCCTTACAGCTTGTTCTAGGTGTATTCAGACCATCATTCTGGAGAATGAATGGAGAACAAAAAGAACAGACAGGCCCGTGCAATTGCTTAAGTCATCCCACTCCCTTACATAAACACAAGAGAAAACTGCACTACTGTGTCAAAGTTGGTGATGGATAACTGGTAACAGCATAAACGAACATCAGTAAAGGAAGGAGGGAAGGTGGCATAGCCCTACCAGGATTATTACAGAGTAGTTAAAATTAGCCAAATAGGATTTCCAGCTGTGCACTGGGCCTCTGTATTCTTTGCTCCTTCAAGGCCTCCTTGAGCGGATCGTTTTCTTTAGCTTTATTTTCATTTCCGCTTTCATATCAAAAGACCTAGTATAAAAGCACAATAGAACATCAATAGAACATGGTGTCTGCCAACCCTGTCTGGTACTCTCTTTGCCCTACAAAGATATTAAGCTGGACGGGGCAGAAAATTTCTTTGCTCACAACTGTATCCTGATCTCCTAGAAGAGCATTTGGTACTCATGTGACATTGACTGCAAGATATATCTGGTGTGTGTGTGTGTGTGTGTGTGTGTGTGTGTGTGTGTGTGTAGATAGATAGATAGATAGATAGATAGATAGATAGATAGATAGATAGATAGATAGATAGAGGGGGTCTGTTTTATTGGAGTAAGCCATAATTAGTCACCTGAGCACAGGGGGATGTTCATTAGCCTCCCTGACTGAAATCCCATCACTCCTTCATCCTCCCATCTTCCTGTAGGAACAAGAGCCAGTGGTGCCTCTCCACCCGGCACTAGATGAGCAAGAAAACGTGAGCAGTGTGGACGCAGCCTGTGACCCTCCAGCCTCCACTCACCCTCACAGTTTGCCCCTCGGGGGTTTTCATGAGGCTGCTGTGGGCATGGACAAGTGACCTAGCCAGGCTTAAGAGTGTGTCTAGCTGGATAAATGCAGGGACATGGAATGGCTTCATAGATAAGCAGCCGAGAAAGCCTGCTCTCATCCGCCATGAACTTGCCTGCTTCCCTGTGAGCTTTCTGCAATGTCATCTACGCTGGAAATGATCATTGGAAGCCACAGTCTATCACGATGTGAGCATCCCGAGGGTTGGGAAAGGAGGGTCATTAAGTTCTTCAGACAACAAGGCAATGTTCAATTGCTGTTCTTCTAGGAGGGGGTGGCATTTAACTCACTGCAGGGTGCTGATGCAGAGAGCTGAAGGGTTCTGAGCCTCCAGTAACTCTCCTCTGACCTAGGGTTCACCCTGTCATCTCCTGGGTAGGTGGAAAATTTGAAGTCCCCTTTTCCTTAACCTAAAGAGCAGTTTTGTTTTGTTTTGTTTCTTGAGTTAGCCATGTAAAAGGAAAAAAAAAAAAAGACGGAGCATGGGTTTAGCTAGACCTGGATCACAGCTCAGACCATGTGACCCCCAAGCAGGAGAAACTAGGAATGCTTTAATTGCTTTTGGCCTCCCCTTCCATGACTTAAATCTCAGGGGTTGGAGTCTGTCTAATGCCTTTGGTGCGGCTAGCTCAGTGAAGTAGGAAACGGAGCACACTACACTGCCCCTTGGCAGAGAGTCAAAAGCATTCTTTTAGTTTAGCTGAAATCCTACCTGTCCATGTGACGCTATCTATGTCTAATTCTCTGTAGTACCAATCTCATCTAACTGTGTATAACTGATTATTATATTTGTGTGTGTGTGTGTGTGTGTGTGTGTACCCGTCCATTCTACACTGCATATGTGGGGGTCAAAGAGCAAGTTCCGGGAACTGGTTCTCTTCTACACTGGTACTCAGGCCTTAAATACTTTTAATTGCTGAGTCAACTGCTGATTCTCCATCTTATATCTGTAAGTATGAATGTATGTATGTTTGCATGTATGTTTGTGTTTGCTTGTTTATTTATTTATTTTGATATAGGGTCTATCACTGAACCCGGAACTCACTGATTGGTTACAATGACTGGCCAGCGATCTCAGGTATCTGCCATCTTCCAGCTCAGCGTATTCGACCCTGCTCCCCCGATAGCCTGAATCTATAAATACTTTTTCTTTACTCTTGAGACTGAATGGGGTGGAGAGCAGGGAAAGCAGTAAGGGCTGACGTCATTCATATCGTCACTGAGTCCCTCATGCAGCTGAGTAACTTCTTCACCTACGTGTGGGAACCAGTTTACTTTGGAAAAGGCCTCAGCATGGCACAAGATGAGAAAAGCCAAGATGCAATAGCAAGCAGCCTTGGATGGGAGAGTCATAAACACAGTCAAGAGTGGAAGTCTACGTTTGGAGGAAGGTCATTGCGGCTGCTGTTCAGAATGCTTTCGTTCTCCTATTAAACTTCAACCATGTAGAGAATTCTAATTCCAAATGACAGCCCAGAAGGTGGATGCGGGGAACCAGAGGCCCTCCATTTTGGTGAAGGAGTCTTGCAATAATCAGTCACAGGTGAAGGAAGGAAGAACAAAGCTATTGTCACGCCCCCTGGATTAGCTACTGTTCCCCACTGCTAAGACAAAATCCCGGGCAGAGAAATTTAAGGAAGAAAGAACTGATGTGGGCTCACAGTGTCAGGGGACAATCTATCATGGCAGGGGAGGTGCGGAGGCAGGTGCATAGACAACTTGACACTCTGAAACCACAGTTGGGGGCAGAGCGCAATGGATACTGGTTGTCATCTAGCTCACTTCTGCTTTTTTTTTTAAAATCTATTTTAGTGTCTCAGCTCATGACATAGGACTGCCCCCATTTTGGGTGGGTTTCTCGCTTCAAGTAACCCAGTCTAGAATCTTCCTCATAGTCTTCAAGATTTACCTCCTAAGTGGTTCTAGATTCTGTCAAGTTGGCAATCAGTATTAGACAGCACACTTATGTTTTGGTCTCTGCATACAGAATAATTGCTTAAGCAGAATCGTCTCTTCCTCAGAGGCTTGGGGCTGCTGGATGCAGCTCATAGTCACACCCTGCAGTGTCCTGAATGCCACCCCTTCTCAGAAGAATGGCAGTTGAACTTTGCTTTGTTGTCGTAATCCTGTCATTCAGGTGAGGCAGGACATTCTCTGCCTTCATTCATGTTACATCAGGGAAACTGAGACCCAGAGAAGCTGCTATTGGCCTTGCAAAGATCTTGAGGAGAACAGAGGAGAGATACTGTATGGAAAAGACCCCGGACACAGGAGGAATCAAATACACAGCAAGCACTGTCATCCTGGCCTTAATGACTTTTCTCTCAGGCAAAGACTGAGGGGCTGTCTTGCCCTACGCTCTGTTTATAGTAAAGAAGCTAAGCAATGTAAACAGGACAGCAGAACTCCAGCGTCAGATTCTGGTGACAGTTTCTGAGTGTCCCTCAGGGGAAGGTCTGTAGCCTTAGCTGGTACAGACATTTCAAGGACTCCTGACATTAAACTTTCAATCTGTCCCCCCTCCCCTCTTTTCAACAGTGCGTAAGTGCCTGTCTCCCTCCCTCCCTCCCTCCCTCCCTCCCTCCCTCCCTCCCTCCCTCCCTCCCTCCCTCCCCCCCCCCCCCCTCTGTGTGTGTATGTGTATATTTCTCTGGAGCTTTTTTTGTCCAGAGTCTTTCTATGGGACCCAGGTCTGGCCCATTAGGTTAAGATGACTAGTCAGCAAATCGGAGGGATCTGCCTGTCTCTGTCTCAAAACACTGGTGTTACCAGCATTTGTCACAATCCCTGGCTTTTATGCTGGTCCTGAGGTGGAATTTAGGACCTTGGCTTAATCGGGAAGCATTTTAATGATGGAGCCATCTCTCCAGCCCCATTTTAATCTTTTTTATATGCACAGTGTCCCCCATCTCCTTCAACAGACTCAGGTTCCTCAGCTACCGATGCTGAACTTTCGCGTTTTCAGAAGCCTGGCATGACTCTCATCATTCCCGTCCAGGCATTTGCAAGGGTCTGAGACAGTTTTGCTTATCACACTGAGTGGGGCATGCGGAAAGGTGTGTGTGGTAAGTAGAGGCCTAGAGGATGACAGATGTCGTCCAGGCCAAAACTATTGTCAAGGTGGAGAAAGGTGAGCTAAAGGGATCTGCAGTTTTCAATCCATCCTGGACTTTATAAAAGATGAAAGCGAGCATGCTCAACCATTGGTCTGACACCACAGCTATACATGGGGCTATTCCTAGCACAGAGGGTTCCGTAATCATTCTCCCGAGTTTGTTTTCTTTTGGACTTTTGATATATTACCCATACGTTTAATTCTAATTCACCCCCATTCCTTTCCCAGCAATTAAAATTTTTAAGAACCCAAAGGTGAACACATGGCTCCCGAATTCTTCCTTCCTTCCAGTCCTTTATCCACGGCCCCTCCTTGATAAAGCTCCCTGACTGACTATGATTATTTATAATCTCAGTTCAACCCCCAGGTCTTTGAGGAAAAACTTAGCATACACTTTTCAACCATCAATTATATTATGCACCAAAAATGCGGGTTAAATGATGGAGAAGATTTCGGCACGCACCTCCGCTCACCAGACAGAGACGATTCTAGGCTATGTAATTTAATGAGAAACACGAAGCAAGGTACAATCCCCTTAATTGGTGCTTATCCAAATGGCCCATGTTTACTGTAAACGTGCCTTACTGTACAAGATGTACTTCTTTTGATTACAGAACATTTTAATGTTGAAAGAGTGGTTTATACATGTGAGATGAGCAAACATACATAAACTTTCCCAAAATAGGTTCATGTCACACAAATAATAAATGTTAGCTCCCCTTGAAGGAAACGTTTAAAGTCATTCTAAGTTATTTATATTAACCTGAGAAGTTTTAAAGTTTTGATTCGGCGGGTGGGCAGAGAGATGAGATGGCACAGCAGTTACGAGCACTGGGTGCTCTTTCTGAGGTTCTGAGGCCAATTCCCAGCATTCACATGGCAGCTCAAAACCGGCTGGAACTGGAGTCTTCAGGGAGCCCATGCTCTCTGCTGGTGTGCAAGCACACATGCAGACAAAACACCCATAAACATAAACAAATAAATTTTAGTTTTGGTCCTAGAACAGGGTTCTTAAACCTGTGAGTCACGACCCCTTTGGGAGTCAAACGACCCCTTCACAGACTTCACATATCAGATATCTTGTAAGTCAGATATTTACATTATGATTCATAAAACTAGCAAAATTACAGTTTGTGAAGTATCAATGAAAATAATTTTATGGTGGGGGTCATCACAACATGAAATATTGTATTATACGGCTGTAGCAATAAGAAGGTTGAGAACCACTGTTCTAGGGGGTATCTAAAGTAACCAAGATGGTGAAAATCAACATAATAGTTTGTTAGGACTCTTTTAAACAAAAGTCACCCCAGATGGGCTGTGACACAAACAAACAACAGGAATCTGCTGTGTGTGGTGGCACAGGCCAGTAATCTAAGCAACTCCAGAGACGGAAGCAGGAAGACCTCAAATTCTAGGCCTGCTCTCCCAACTTAGACCTTTTATCAAAATGTAGATAAGCGGTAGGACATTTGTCTAACTTGTTCAGCCAAGTTCAGCCCCTAGTGTTGCAAAACCAAACCACACCACACCAAAGTCTAAAAACCTATTTAGCATCATTCCAAAGAATGGATGTATGGATTCAAGTTTCCATCCTTCCTTTTATCCCTCCTTCCCTTCCCTTCTCTTCCCTTCCCTTCCCTTCCTTCTTCATTCTTTCCTTTCTTCCTTTTCTTATAATTTATTCAGTGTGTGTGTGTGTGTGTGTGTGTGTGTGAGTGTGCATGTGTGTTGGCATGCTTGTGTGCTTCTACACATTTAGAAGCATGCAAATACCACAGTCTGCACGTAGCCAGGGGACCACCATGGGAGTCAGCTCTCCTTTTCCACTATGTAGGGAACTCAAGTTGGTAGGCTTGGCAGTAGGCTCTTGACCCACAGAGGTGTCTCAGTAGCCCTTCTAAATTCACGGTGTCTGTAGCGTAGTTTCTTTTGGAGGGCTGTGGAGGAAGGCAGCCTGTGTCTTTGACTTGCTGGTGAGCCTCTTCTTTCAGGCTTCTCTGTTTGCAAATGTCCCCTTCTCTGAGGCTATCAGTCATTTTGGATTAGAGCTCATTGTAAAGCCTTTACTTCCATTTGGTTATCTCTCAATGGAGCCTACCCAAGCACTCATTTCTCAGAGGGTTTGCACTCTTAGCTATGAATTTTGTGGAGACAAGTGTCCACTCACTAACAATTGCTAATTTAACATCTTCCATAAAGAGCTAACAACCCAGGGCTAACGA
The DNA here is from genome assembly GCF_903992535.2 of Arvicola amphibius. Lineage (NCBI taxonomy): Eukaryota > Metazoa > Chordata > Mammalia > Rodentia > Cricetidae > Arvicola > Arvicola amphibius. Next base: position 142,739,194 of record NC_052058.2, read on the forward strand.
GATGGCTCAGTCACTAAAGCATTTGCGGTGCAGGCAAGATGACCTGAATTCCATCCCCAGAATGTACGAAAAGCTAGGCATGGTGACGTAAATAGTTCCCTAGTGCTGGGAAGGTGGAGATGGCTGGGTGCCTGAGGCTTGCTGGACCTTGCTCATTTGCTGTGCTCCGGGCCATTGAGAGAAACCTTTCTGGAAACTAGAGGCTAACCTGTGGCCCTCCACAAGTGTGCACCCACGCACATAGGAACACCCGAGTACATAAGCACACACACAAAGACCATAATCTACTTAAATTGTGCAGACAGAATCATTTTACAATGCTTTGTGTAAAGACATTTGCGGAGATGTTATAGTTTGGAAATAGGTACCGTGAACCTTATGGTGTCCTAGAAGCTGTATCCGAATTACTTGTCCCAGACAAATAACAAAGCCGTTCTTAAGGACCCCAGACAGGCTCATCTCTCTTTTGAACAGCTCACCCTACTTTGCTAACCTTTCACCTCCCTGACCCCCTTCAGTATCTCCTGAAATAAATCAGGTAACATACTTCAGGTGACAAAGATGAGGTGGGAAGAAGCAAAATATTTACACGTTCTAAAAGCAGAAATAAATTTGTCCCGGGCCTTGGCTTTATTGGCGGTATGTCTGCCTCGCTGGTTAGAGCATGAAAGAGATTATGGGATTCCGCCTTTGTTGATCTTTAGACGGATTGTATTTGGGAATTAAGCAGGCTGGAGGTGGGTCTTAGGAAGCCCAAGGATCGCGCAGGCTGGGACCTGAGCCAGGTGAGGGCTTGGCATGGTCCCCAGCGTAGAAGAGGCTAGAGAGTGGTTGTCTGCCTTCCTCAAGTGGGAAAGGTAAATATCTGTTTGTCTGTCTGGGGAAAATGACAGACAAGGAGCTGGCTTCTAACGCAAAGACTGTCACTAACTTTTCGAAGACACTTTAAGCACCTTTTTTAATCTTCTGGCTGGCTGCCTTCTTGGCTGCAGACTCAAGAGTAGCCACCTGGGTGTCGGGCAAAGTCCCCTACACCAGTGAAATCTTCGGAGGGAGATTGTTCCAAATATTAAAAGTGATTTCCCCGTGGTTAACGACCCCTAGGACAGCTGTGGTGTTGTGTTGGCTGAGTCCCTGACATGTTAGTTATCTCTGTTAGCAAGACTGGGGGGCAGGGAGGCATGCCTGCCTCTACACCAGAAGGAGAGTTCTCCAAGATGCCTACAGCTGACCTCCTGACCTGGCCCAGCAGCTGCTCCCTCTCCCTGCCCCCACCCTCCCCTTCCAGTCCCCACTGCTGGAATTTCCATCAGCCTTTGCTGTGGGCTGCTGCCTGGAACAGCCAGGGCTTTTAGAATGTGAACTGCCAAGTCCCCGGAGCAAACGCCTGGGCATCCAGGGTTTGCCTCTTCTGAACACTTTTCTCTGACTCTTAAGCCGAGGAGTGACAGAGAGGCGTGGAGGCCTGGACTGTTTAACAGTGGTTTCTTTATCTGTTTCACCCACCGCTGACCAGGGCTGCTCTAGAGTTATCGGAGTGTCAGTAACAGGGACAGCTGCCGGTAAACAGAAGGATGTGGACACCAGCGCCCCAGTCAACAGGAATTTAACTTTAATCTGCTCCTTACTTAAAGAAACACCGCTCTCCTCTCTGTGCTGGGGCCATGGTGTATTTATCTCCTTTAACTTTCAGATAGAAGACTGGCATGGGCTCAGGAACACTCCCCCAACCCCCGCCCCCCAACCCCCGCGACCCCTGCCGGGCTGCAAAATTAATAAGGTGTTAGGGACATGCACCTTAGGTCGATTGGAGGAGACGCTAGCCCCAGAGAGGAGAGAAAGGGATCTAGCCCCGGAGTTGTCTGCCTAGCTGGAAACCGATCCTACATATTTATAAAGGTGAACTTGGCTCGCGGCCAAACTCCTGCATTTAAGTGATTAACAAATGCTTCTCTTTAAGCGGACACCTCTTGTTCTAAATATATTTGACAAGAATGCAAAGAGTCATCTGGTGGGCAGACAGGGCGCAGCTCCGGCCTTCTCTTTGCTAGGCTGGCAGGCCCGCCCGGGCCGTGCTCCCGCTTGCTCAGTGCCAGCAGAGTTCACGTCGCTGGTGGGCAGGCTGCCAGAGCCAGCGGCTCCCCACTGTTTAACGACAACGGATTTACGGCTGCCCTCCATATTGGTGTTATTTTGTATAAACAAGGTTAACACTCCTTTTAAATTAAATGCACCACCTGGTGACTGAATGGGTGACCTTGCCAGCTAGCTTCACCTGCCCTGCCCTAGACCAGGTTCTGGCTCTCCTGTCAACCTGGAGCGCTCCTCGGAACCGCCTCGCTGGCTTCCACGTTAAACTCCCGGAGGGAGTTGGCGGGTCACTAGCCCTAGGTCCCGGGCCTGGTGGCACAAGGACATGTATTGGAAGTACTAGGCGCACCCAGCATCCTTCCGTGGTGTACGGCCCAGATCCAGTGACTAGAGACAGCGTGCCTGCAGAGGCCCGAGGACGGTCCTGCAGAGAGACATGGCCATCCCCCCCAAAGAGAAACCTCCAGAGGAGGTTGTATGGTAAAAGAGACCTTTGTGTTGCACCGTGGCTGTAGTACTGATCTAGGAGAGGGCTCAGCCCCTTCCCCACCCTCCAGGAATGTGAACACCTGGAAAAATTCTCCTGGCTTTACTTGGAAGAAATTTAATGGTGTAAACAAACACAGCAGGAAGTCCCCTTTGATACAGAAGGCAGTGGGATGGCAAGCTGAGCCAAGGGGGCTCTGCCTGCCAAGGTCCATTCTGAAAACATTCTAAGAAATAGCTTGGAGTTGTCTAGGAAAATTTAGAAGGACTGCTTGGCTGTAGAAATCTCTAGAAACTCCATCTAGTAACTTCCAGCAAAACAACACTTCAGTTACTCATTTAATTAGAAGCATGGCCTCACTCTCCCCTTGACTTTTTTTATTTACCAGTGTCACAACTGGACGAAAATCGCCCCCATGGTTTTTGCTATGCCGAGTAGCGTGAGGTATTCTGAACTAGCTGTCAGCCCTATTGCTAAGCAAACATGGAAGTAGGGCCTGGAGAGAGACGTGATCTCCTCCAGGCCCTTGAGGGCAAACCACATCGTGCAGGTCTTGCTGTTTCTTGGCAGAAGTCTGCAGACCAAGTGTTGGGCAGCATGCTTGCGATTCTAGTACTCTGGAACCCAGAGGCAGAGGCAAGAGGATCAGGGCTTAGAGACCAGTTTATTACACAGAGAGTTAGTGATCAGTCTGAATACCAGGAGACTGTGTCTTTCTGAAAACAAAAGAAAACTCAACAAGGAAGCATGGCTGGAGGAACAAGGAATGTGCCTTAAGATTCTTAGCAGCTTGCCCTGGAATGAGAATGTCTTTATGAACAAGCAGACTAAATAATCCTAGTAAGGGATATAGTCCTTTAAAATTAAATTTATTGTGTGTGTGTGTGTGTGTGTGTGTGTGTGTGTGTGGTGTGTGCATGAGAGTGCCATGGTGAGAATGTATAGAGGCCAGAGGAACAGCTTGTTGGAGCCTGTTCTTACAGTCTACCACGTGGGTTCAATGGATCTGGCTCAGCTTATGGGACTTGGTGGCAAGCTCCCTTACTAGCTGAGCCATCTCCCTGGCCCATAGTTTTAATTGCTAGACTCCAGACAATTTTATATTCATCTTAATAAATGAGTTAAAACATCTCGGTGCTTATGGTATAATGTTTTCTTCCTCCCCAGATTTCCCTAAGTGGTATATCTTGTTGTGGGGGACCTCCCAAATACTTGAATACTGGTAAGTTCTATTGTCCGGGTGTATGGCAAGTATAGCAGTCCATAAAAAGACAGGAAGTGTTGCCTGGACATCCAGAGTAGTCGGTTTTGGGGAAACTGAAGATAAATAGGACCCAGCAAGGCAAAACCTACCTAAAGATCTAAGGGATGCATTTGCCCGTCATGACCCACTGTGGTAGTTTGAATGTAATTGGCCCCCATGATTTTATAGAAAGGGACACTATTAGGAGGTGCGGCTCCTTGTTAGAGGAAATGAGTCCCTGTGGGGGTGGGCTTTGAGGTCTTTTTCTCATGCTTCACTCAGCATGACAGTCAGTTGACTTCCTGCTGCTTTCTGGTCTGCCTGCACACTGCCATGCTCTCCAACCTGGTGATAATGGACCGAACCTCTGAAACTGTAAGGGAGCCCCCACCCCAATTAGATATTTTCTTTGTAAGAGTTACCATGGGCATGGCGTCTCTTCACAGCAATAGAAACCCTAAGACATCTACTGTGGGAAAAGGCACCTCAGATGGCTGGCCCCGTGGGCATGCAAACAGGCTTGCCAGGATTTCATCTGTGTTAAGTAGAACGCGTCAGGATAGAACCTTTACCTTGGCTTACGTTGTGATTACTGTTGCCCAGCCTGGTCGTGAATGCTTGGTATTTGTATCATTACTAACAGCTGTTTTAAGTAAGAGCTCTTTATCAATGCCGCTTGACATGTGGGAAACTGAGGCCCGGTGGAATTAACAACCTGGCTGAAACTTCACAAGGAAGGAATCTGAACTCAAGTAGTCCCTCTCACGTATATGCTGCTATGTTGACTCTCCAGAATTCAGTGGCCATTGTCCCCCGGGATTGGCCCACACAACTTACTTTCTTCTCTGTCAACATCATACATCAAAGATGCTAACTATCCCAATGAAGCATGAACTTTAAAGAAATTGTTCATTGCCAGACGTTATTAAGTACAACCACCTCACTGTTTTCTCCCCCAAGAGATAGTATTTCCTCGTTGTAGAGGTAAGCAAGGCCGATCCATTTATCTCCATCCCCAGCAGCTCCTTCCGCGTTCTCTTCATCGTATCAAATACACTTATTGAAACAAAATCCTCGGAGGTATCAGATTTTCTGGGGCAGTAACAATTGCAAATACTCTCTTCTACTGCAGAACTCAGTCCCTAGTATTTTTTTTTTTTCTCTGTGGCTGGTCTAGAAAGTACACAGGCAATGAGACAGACCCATAACCAAACTGACATCCTTATAGATAGAGCCCCGACAGAGATAGCAGTGGGGAAAACTGAGAACTGAGCTTGTCAGGAATACCAGAGAGTCGTTTGCAGCTCATCTTGAAGTAAGGCCTCCTGGGAGCAGAGAGGTTTCTGTGACCTTCTGTTAGTGACTCTCAGAAGATCAAGCAAATTATCTCACACTATTTTTTTCCCTGAGACTCTTTTCTACTGTAAATTCTCAACTTCCCCCCTTTCCTTGGACTGCACACGTGGTCCCTGCGACTCTGCAGCAAACGTGATGTCTGATGATCAGAGAATTGAATCAGTTCTGTGAATCTGATCCAAAGTAGAAAAATTTTATCTGATCGGTGCTGTTTTCTTTTTAAGTTTTTTCCCTTTCTCTATAAGTTATATTTAATTACTTTTTTGATTCTATATTCATATCTTTTATAATGTTCCTTAACATACTATATACTACTAGAATAAATTTTGTTTTATGATTCAATAATTTAATACATATCATACATAAAAGTATATATTATAAAGTATATAACAGTAACTACTGAAGAAAATAAAACTCACTGAAAATACCATTACAGATATTTATGATTTTATATTTTTAGTTTTTTTTTTCCCTTTAGATTACTACACATCTGAAGCATGGATGAGTGAGGAGGAGCGAGTAAGACTGGAAAGCCCAACTATTGAAATTTTGTCACGATTCTAGTAAATTTGCTTAAAATCTGCATATTCATAAGACATACTTGTTTGTAAAAGCTAAAGATTATGCTGGATGGTCTTGTCTCTGAAATCTTCCTTTCTGGCTGATTGGACTTCAGAAGAACAGAAGGCTTCAAAGGGGACTGCTGCTGGGACCTCACGACTTCACGCCCTAAGGGAACTGCGGAGTTCCTGTTTGTCCAGTATTCAGGCCCAGGTTTCAAGTTTTCGGGTCAGGAAGAGCAGCCGATTACCATAGGGAACCTTCACAGGAGTTGATAAAACCTGCAGTAATAAAGGCGACACATACCATTGGGCCAAAGAGAATCAAACCGGTTTCTAAGGCCCTCGCTCTTTGCCAGAATAGATTTACAGAGGAATTTGCATAGGCATTTGATTTATGCTTGACCGTGTTCAATGGAACTTTCTCCACCCTTAGACTAGAAGGACCCTCCATGTGTTTTCTAAGATTCTGAAGCAGCTTACTAGTTACATTGCTGAACTGAGGTCTTCTCTCTGACATGCCCATTCCACCAAACCAGCCTCTTGGCTGTTCCGCTGGCTCCTTGTTTTTGAAGCTCTACACAGACGGCCCGAGTCTCAGTACGTGAACTGTGCTGTGTTGTGTTCCCTGGGATTTCTGCACGGACTTCTTCAAGGTCAGTGCCTGCTCCTCCGCTTCAGCATTGGGCCTAATCCCGTGTTGTTGGACAAAAGGAACATGGAGTGGAAAGTTTTTCTCCTTGATGACGATATACTTGGACAGATTTTGCTTTAATGATGTCGAACACAGCCTGATTTTTTTCTCTGGAAACGCGTGAAATCAGTGGGGAGAAGTAAACACAGCTTTCCAGAGATGGAAAATCGTGACAGACAACTCAGCTTTGTTCCCTCCTGGGATTATGGGCTGTTAGTGTGAAGAGCGATGGTGTCCAGGCTGCTACAGAGTGGATTCAGATTCATTCTGACCCATGTTATCGCTGATGAAGTTGAGGTTCCTCTTGCTCAAATGTTAAAGCTCCTACTAGCCCCAGGTTATTGTTCTGTGCTCCCATGCTGTAGCGCAATGCAGGCTATAGTTTTCCCAGACTTCATTCATCTCCTTCATTGTGGATTCAGGCACTTCCTACAGAGTGTGTTTGTGTGTGTGTGTGTGTGTGTGTGTGTGTGTGTCTGTGTGTTTGTGTGTGTGTGTCTGTGTGTTTGTGTGTGTGTGTCTGTGTGTTTGTGTGTGTGTGTCTGTGTGTTTGTGTGTGTGTCTGTGTGTGTGTCTGTGTTTGTGTGTGTGTGTTTGTGTGTGTGTTTGTGAGTGGTGGGTGGGTGGGTGGAGGGGAGTAATAGGATAAAATCAAAGCCTGCTGTTGTTGGATATGAAATGTCCCCCAAAGTTTCATATAATAAAAATTATGCCCCAGCCTGTGTGTGGGTCTCTGGGGGAGATGGTAGTGGTCGAGCCTTTATGGGTAGGAGGTAGGTGGAAGAAGTTAGGTCATTTGTGGGTATGCTTATGAATGGCATTTTGTCATTCTAAGCTCCTCCCACCCCAAGGAGAAGCTTCCTTCAATTGGGTGCTCCATGTCACACTTTTCTTCTTCATAAGGGCCCTAAAGCAAGTGAGGCAACCAACCACCACCTCAGTGAAACTTTTGATATTGTTAACCGAAATAGGTCAATTTGCAGCTGAAGAGGTGACTCATCAGCCAAGAGCTCTTGCTGGTCTCCCAGAGGACCTGGGTTCAGTGCTAAGCATCCACGTGGGGTGGTCCACCTAACCCCAATCTCTACATGTTCCAGTTACAGCACTCCTCGTTGGCCTCCAAGGACACCTGCACATCATGGTGCACATACGAAGGCCCGATCACGCATACATATGCATAAATAGTCAAAAGTTTAAACAAATAAAATAAGCCACTTAGCCTCATTCAGCTATTTGTCTCAAGGAGTTTGTCAAGGAGATACATAGCTGACTAGCACCTCAACGGCAAGCGAGAGAATAGCTGCCAGCAAAATAAGAGAATGCCGATTCCTTGCTTCCGCCTTTCCTGCCTCTGTCAGTTAGAGCCGTAAGTTGCAAAAACAGACTCCACTCTTAATTGGTTTAAGCAAAAATAACTAAATAAATAAATAAATAAACAAATAAATGACATCTAACGAAGAATGTGAAATGGCTCATTAGGGTTCTGGAGAAATCGATTAGGCAGCTCATCTTCCAGAAAGGTCTGCCACAAAAGTGCACGGAAGTGGACGGTCACCATGGCGCTCCAATGACTGAAGACTTGGGGACTTTTCTGCAGTCATTGCTGCTGCCATCACAGATGGATTCTAAGGCTGGTATGGGGAAGTCTGTCTTCAGGCTCAATCTGGGGGCGTGTGTTGACATACAGACCAACAACGTGGTCCGCTGGGCCCAGGGTTCATATGGAAGTGGTTCAGACAGGCAACTGTGGATGGATTTCTCTTTGGGCCGCCAGTTCACAAAAAGTAGCATGAGACTTATCATTAATTATGAAAGCTTGGCCTTTAGCTTAGGTTTGCTCCTAACTAGCTTTTTTTTTTTTTAACTTAAATTAACCCATCTATATTAATCTGCGTTCTGTCATGTGACATCACCTGTCTTCCATCTTGTACCTCCTGTCTCCTCTCCATGGCACCCACACACCTAGATTCCTCTTTCTCTTCCATTTTCTCCTCTGAAGTCCCGCCTACACCGCCTACCTAGCTATTGGCCATTCAGCTTTTTACTACACCCAACCACAGCGACACACCTTCACGCAGTGTACAACTATCCCACCACAGGCAGCATCATGGGACATGGAAGAGGGGCTGGGACTCTGAGTCCTGCTTCCCTCCACGGCAGCTATGGGTCCCAGTGTATAGCCCCCATTTCTGCTTCTTAGTCATGCAGCAGGAAAGCCCCTTTCTCATTCTGGATACGAACCCACCACTTAGGAAAGCGGCTTCATAACATGGACTGCATGCTCTCTGAGTGAGGGTAGGCAAGCTTTTTCTCTTCCCTTTCTTATCTGTGCTTCAGCTCCTTACATGCAAAACCCCGGTAGGAATATGCACCAAAGGCATGCAACGACTTAAAGAAGTGTATGTAAATACCCCTAGCCAGGTGCTTTTCTATAATATCAAGCATTTAATATATAGTGACTCTCTTTGTAGTTACTCCTAATAAGGCCAAGAAGGTATGGTCTAAGGGGAAAAAAAACACTGATGACCAAAAGCTAAAATGCATTAATAATAGTAATAAAAATCCCGTTGGTAATAAGTGAGCCTTGGCCAAAGCCACACAAGTTCATCTGAGTATTTATTATAAGGTATTTCAGTTCCTGTGAGGGATTATATGGCCAAAGTGGACCAATGGGGAAGTTTGAGGTTGATGCTTTCAACTGTTTCCAAAATAAACACTTCCAGGAAGCTGGGAAGCCTGTGTGTTTAGGTGGAAAGTGAGAGACAGGTAGCTCACTCACTCCGGGCTCACCACAGGAGGTGTGGAGCAGATCAATATGTGGGGAAGTGTTTTCCTTGCACGTTTATTATGTTTGACAGCGATGACAGCGTCCCATTCACCGAACGAGATGACGAATGCACACACTCTCCCACTCCAACACACGGCTGTGATTTCTAGACCCTCCTGAGTGAGAGGTAGTCATGCAGAAAGCATGCCACCGGGGGTTCCGAATGGCCAGAGCCCAAACTGCCCACGGATTTCAGCTTGTCAGAGCCGCAGAGGAGAAGCTAGCTACACTTAGTGGAAAGAACAATAGCAGCTGATGTTTTGTGTTCACGAGTCCGTGCTCGAACGCCCTGAGAAAGACCTGCCTGGCTACATACATAAGCTGTAATTTCTTCATCCTCCATTTGTGACCAAACGTTTTATATATTTAAAAAAAATACCTTTTTATCCGAGCAACTTTTCACAATCATATTTAGATGCCACCCAGTTCTGGCTGCTCAGAGAGGCACAGATGTTTCCACTTGGATCTGAGGCCCCGGCAGGCAGATTCCAGATGTTTTGAGGGGGCAGAGGAAGTTCTTTCATTTGTGGCGGAGTTGAGATGTGAAGATCCGCGGATTCATGCGATAATCATCTTCCCACACAGGGAAGCTGGAGGCAAGCCAGTTGTCCACCCTCGGTGATGAGTGGGGTCATCTATCTGGGCTGAGGCAGTGAGGCCCTCTTGGCTGGAGATTTATGAAGATGGTGCAGAGTTCCAAAGTTTCTGGTGAGCACTTTGTATCCCTTTCTGGTCTATCTCTTGAAGGGCATTTTATGGAAAAGGAGGAAGCTGCAGGCATGTCTGCAGGAGTTCTCTTCTATTTGTGGTCCAAGTTGCCATAACCAAGCATCATAACTATTCACTCTTGGATGCCTGCATACTTTTCTGTTAGCATTGGACTTCTATCTCTCGAGTGCTAAAGAGTGCAGTGGTTTTACATGCAGGTTAGAGAAAGGAGTTTTTACAGGTCTTTTCATTTGCCTTATGTTTGTTCCTTTCACCGTCGTGAGCCCACCTTGCTTGCTCTGCCCAGGTCCACACTATCTAATTCTATCTAGGATGCTTATTCTCCCTGGATTGGGCATAGGCAGGCATGTAGTTAAAGGGTGAGGTCATTGCATCTCCTTTTTTTTTTCCTACCCTAGACCTTGGCATGGACACCACACATTCCCAAGTCTCACATATTTGGCAAAACCTTCCTCTTCTCCACTCTGGGTGAAATTACCAACACTCTAAAGAGTATCCGAGTTATTTTCCCATCACATACCCTTTGGTATCACCATCTGACCTACCAAATGATATTTATTTCTTCTTGCCTGTCTTTCCCCAGTAGATTGTAAACTCCAGAGAGGTGCCTGTTTCCTGTTTCTGTCTATCTGTGGCCTAGAACCAGAGGAAGCATGAGCTGCACACTGGGATGACAGACGCAAAGGTGAACAAATACAATGATCATTATGGCTTATGTTTTCCTACCATTTATAAAAGATGCATTTGCTCTTCGAGACACTAAGCCATATACCTTTCCTGCCACTGTACCTGTCCTCCCAAAAGGTTGTATGAGAAGTGGACCAAGCAAGCTGCTTCTTCACAGCAAACACTTCCTCAGCAGAACAGGCTGCTTTCTTGCTATTTCTCTGTAGAAACAAGGTCAGCTAGCCAGCTCACTTTCTAAAAAGTGATTAAAGTAGTTAAGTTTACAAGGAAGCAAAGGGCCACCCCAACTCCAATTGGCCTTTGCCTTTCTGAGCCCCGGTGCTGGTCAAACGCACAGGCTTCATGCTGCCAATTTCCCATGAAGTTGTTATTTTATAAATTGTTAGGTTGTACAATTGGATTGTTTAGGGAATATATAACTTAAAATTAGGTGAAAATATCATTAATTTTCATTTTTTTTAAATTGTCGCCTCCTGCCCTTTGTTCTTTATAGTTCCTTCTAGGCTGATTTGTCAGTGCTCTCCTTCCTGGGAGGCCACTGAGGCCACGGGAAGTTTGGAGTGAATGGGTGTGAACCAAACAAGTTGTTATATGGGTTTCACTGCAATAGATTGATAGTCCAACCTTGCCCAGTGAAACCTGCTCAGTGCCCAGTGAAACCTGCTCTGTTCCCTGGAGTCCCCTGTGCAGGTTGCTAGGGTGGACTGTAGAAGACGGGGTTGTTTTGTACATTTTGAGATGATCAAGATGATGCGATGAACGATTTCCTATAGCCAACCAATTCTCTATGTCAGAATAGTTTCTGTTTCCATAGGATACATTTTACTGTGTGCAAAAGTAACAGTCTCTTAAAAATGGGGGAAATATTCCAAGTAACAAAAACCTACCCTACAGTATTCTGAAGGAACTCAGGAGCGCCAAGTGTTATTGAGGGTAAACTTTCTTATAATAACACAGGAGTTGACTCCCACTTTTTATCTAATTGAGGAGAGAGGAGGGATTATTTTCAAAAGGGTATTTGTGTGTAACTGTAGTATGTGTGTGTGTGCCCATGTGTATGCTCATGTGTGAGCTTGTGTGTGTTTGTGTGTGTGCCTATCAAGTCAGAGGTCAACATAGAATAAACTCCTATCTCTCTCCATATTCTTTTCTGAGTTGGGGTTTCATACGGAACGTGGTGCTCACCAGTTCAGCCAGACTGGCTAAAAAAGAGTGCCCAATATCCTTGTGTCTCTGAGTCCCCAGCACTGAGTTTACAGAGTTGAACCTTCATGATTTGGGGGAATCTCAGTTCAAGTCTTCCTGTCTGCGTGGCGAATGTTTTGCTGGTCGGGACCTCTCTCTGCAATGCTTGAGGACATTTTTCAACCGCAATTAGCTCTGCAGTTTTTAACACAGAAACTCATTGACTCATCTCCCTATGCTGGAGGCTCATATTTGACTGCTGTCTTTTAAGGGTGGAAGAAATCCCTGGTCACTGCTTGTGGTTTGAATGATACCCACGGAGAAGTGAAAAAAAAAAAAAAAAGAAAGAAAGAAAAACCTGATTTCCACGGGGGCAGTTTTAATTTTTCAAGTTAAATAGAAAATAGAGATTCAGTTTCAGGAGTGGAGGGCAGCCATGACTTTCCACTGAATACAGTCTTTATGTATTTGTGGATGGAGTTATGGAACCCAGATATTTCAGTGACAATATACACATTTTTATATTTTTCAATATATGGAACAAGTATATATTACGTAATCTACTGGAGTACAGGTAATTTATGGTCTCTCTGTTACTTTTTAAAACCCTTCCTTAGCTGTTGTGCCATTCGGATTTTAATATGTTGACTGTTTCACATTGTCTTGAACGTCCTTCCATTTTCTTGACCATGATTTTTGTAAATCTCTCACACAAACTCTTTTGATATGGCTTCGCAGAGCCCTTTAGCAGATGCGTGGAGGTCTCATAATTAGTTGAGTAGAACTAGCCAGTGAGAGAATGACCTCCCCCCCCACCCCCGTACTTCAAAGAACCCTTGGTCAGGAGAGAGAGGTGTCTAAAGCTGGATTTAATATATGGGTAGCGCTTTTTCTGCCCTGTGCACAAACAGCGCAAGGAACACGAGCTTCAGCATAATGCTAGCCTGGCCCAGCCTGGGAAAATACACTCCTCAAGGAGGAAGGATGAAGCTCCCCCAGGTCCTCCATCACTGGGTTAAAGTACTAGGCAGGCCTTCACCAGCAATTCCAGGCAACTGTTCCGAGGGTGAAGGGGAAGTGTGTCTGAGACTAGAAGGTAATGGAAGGGTTAAAATCTGTGGCTAGACTCCTAGCACGGACACCCAGTCTGTTTGGAAGACTAGGCAAGATGTCAGCTTCTAGACTGATCCACCTGGGTTACCACGGGGCTCATTAACCAGATAGGCAGGGAGATGCTGGAAATGCTGTGGAAGGGATAGAGGAGGCTCTCCTTGCAGAGCTAGGTTCTGGCTGGGAAGCATGTTCATCTCCATTGTCCCCATGCAGAACTGACTGCCCTTCTCCTCCGGTCCTTGACTGTGTACCATCACAATGGTGCCCGCATGGATTTTTTGTATGTTATCTAATTGCATTTAGATGCAAACCGGCATTCTGTGTTCTTTCCCACTTACAATAATGTTTCAAATGGAAGTTTATGCTTATAGCTGCATTTATGAGATCTCGACCCCTTTAAATGGGTGAGTAATATTCCATTGTATGGATGTGTCATGAGTAAAAAGTTCTTTCATTAGCTGGTAGACATTCTTGGTGTTTGTACACATGTTTTTAGTTTGAATACTTTTCTTTCTTTTTCTTCTTGGGAGCACAGTTGAAGTGGAGAGGAGATTCTGAGTCATATGGTAATCCTCCACGGACTCATTCAAGCATCACAAAACCACATTGTTTTAAACCCCTGCCAGCAATGTGCTAAGGCTCGAGTTTCCCCATTCTTGTCAATGATCATTGCCCGTTTCTTTTGCTAGTCATCTTCGTATGTGTGAAGTAACTTTTCACAATGGCCATGATTTGCATTTCTCTAATGGTTAATGAGGGTGACCATCCTTTTAGAGGCTTGTTGGCTGTTTACATTATCTGTTTAAGGATATTTTCCAGAAAGTAGTGTGTGTGTGTGTGTGTGTGTGTGTGTGTGTTTCCACATGGCACATTACATATAAAGTGTAATATTCTTTCTAGCCCTGTCTGGTCATTTGAGAGGCTACACCTAGTCCCAAAAGAAACAGCACAAACTATGAGAGGCCAGTGTCCACAGAGCTACCTCTCAAGATTAGGAGGTAACTTTGGCTTCTACCAAGGTCCCCTCTGTGTTTCTTGACTTCTGGTGCTGAGATGTAAGAACTCTCCTTTTTTCCCTGTGTGGAATCAGCACAAGTCTTGCCCTCTGACTTGACTGAAGCTTTACTCCAGTGTTCATCAGTTAGAGAAGTTAACAGTATGTGCCCCAGCCTTGGCTTGGGGTTCATGAACCTCTGTAGCTCTGTTTAGCTCTAAGAAGGCCTTGAAAACGTCTTACTTGTGTTTTTGTTTTCTCAACTCTAGAGTGCCCATGTCAGTTATGGCTTTGTGAGAATGTTGTAATACATGAGACAACACACACACACACACACACACACACACACACACACACACACACTCATATTAAGTCCCATGTTGAAGGACTCCCTAGGATGTACTTTATTTATTTATTTATTTATTTATTTATTTTTGGTTTTCGAAACAGGGTTTCCCTGTAGTTTCTAGAGCCTGTCCTGGAACTAGCTCTTGTAGATCAGAGCTGGCCTTGAACTCAGAGATCCGCCTACCTCTGCCTCCCGAGTGCTGGGATTAAAGGCATGCGCCACCACCGCCCGGCCCTACGATGTACTTTAAAAACAACTCACTTCTTCTTTCAATGGCAGTGTTTTTTGATTGACAAACTGAGGATTCAACCTGGGTCCCCTGATAAGTACAGGATAATATTACTTCCTAGTATCCTTAAGATGCTATTGTTAGGGCCAGCTATACAGGACTCAGTATATTCTGACAGGCACATGCATTAACAAAGTGACATATGATTTTTATACTACTATTCATTTCTAGGAGTGTGTGTGTACATATGAATCAATGTGTATGTGTGTATATGAGTTTGTGTTTAAGTATGTGTATATATATATGTATCTGTGTGTATGTTTTTATAAGTGCTTTTTATGTATGTATGTGTATATACATACGTGTTTATGTATTTACATGTGTATATGTGAGTAGATATGAGTATATGTGTATGCATGTGTATATATTTATGTGTTTATGTATATGTATATATTTATATGTATGTACATGTGCCTGTGTTTCTGTTATGTATGTGTTGATATGTACGAGTATGTCTTTCCGGTGTGTGTGTGTGTGTGTCTTCTGAGCAGGAAATAGAACACTGTCATCTGCTTCATTTTTTAATTATTTGTTTTTATTTTATATGCATTAGTGTTTTGCCATGGATGTCAGGTCCCCGGGAATTGAAATTACAGACAGTTGTGAGCTGCCATTTAGGTGCTAGGAATTGAACCTAGGTCCTCTGGAAGGGCATTCAGTGCTCACCACCCCTGAACCATCTCTCCAGCCCCCATCGTCTCTCTCTTATTAGATAGGTGCCACAGGGCAGGAACTTAGCCTGAGGTGCTTACGCTGATTATTCTATATCTTAATAATGACTCTGTAAATTGATCCTATTATGTTCATTCTACAGCCAAGGCACAAGTGAAGTCCAGCCATGGTTGGCAGCTGAGCCACCTTTTGCACATAGTCCTATGTAAGATAAACTTTAGCACCTCACTTCCTGACCACATCTTTCTGTTCAGCTCCTCCTCCAACTCCACAGTAATATCAGAGATGCCAGGGCTGCTGTATAGAGAGTCCGAGATCAAACTAGGAAATTCTAGAGGTCCAGACCAGTGAACATAACTGACAGCTCTGTACTATCTAGACTGACTCCATTCCTCTTTCCATGCTCCCTGCTATCTCTGAGGGGAAACTGAGTCAGCTGGGAAAATCTGCAGACAGTTCTCACCGAATTTAGAAGCTTCTGCCTGGCGGTTGTGTACTGATGTCTTCCTCCTGAACAAAAACTAGACTAGATAGCAAGAGTATTGGACATTGTCAGCGATGTGAAGAAGATTCTACAGAATGAGGGGTTCACATTTCTTAGCTGTCTGTAATCACAACGCTGAAGTTAAAATTAATTCAGCCTTAAGTCATTCAGATAACTGGCTAAACATCATTTAAATTAATCAGATTTCATTAGTCTGTTTTCATATATCAGTTTCTAAAGAAGGGAAATATATGAAGTGCCCATTTGCTTATCATACGGGGCTGGGCTGGAGAAATACAGTTTCCCCTGGGCTGCTTGCTCTAACCTCACAAATGATTATTTATTTATTACATTTGTTCTAAACTGGCAAAGCTACTCTCAGATCTCTGTGGTTGGCAGGTAGGGGACTCTGTTGTCGTCACATGAACCTGAAATCCAAGCCCTGTCTGGCTACTCGGCACAGGAATGGGTTCGACTTGCCTTGGTGTTCTAGCCTATCTTGGCACCTGTTTGTCCTGTTGTTATGTTGGCACTAGGCACTGATGACTCACACTGATGCCTCTGAGAGTAGAGAAGAATAAAATGAACATGGAAATGTAATAGATGCTGTGACAGAATTTGTGTTCCCTAGAGTTATCTTGAGCACGGAATGTCCCTGGTGTGGCTAGGTTGCCTGTGGTAGCTAATAAGATGTTTGTGCTATCCAGAAGGGATTGTTGGGCTCAGTTACCTCAGGGATTGAATTTTCAGGCATTGGTAGAGTCATATAAATGAACGAGCAATGGAGTGTGTGTGCATGTGTATGTGTGTGTGTGTATGTGCGTGCGTGTATATGTGTTTGTGTGTGTATGTGTCTGCATGTGCATGCGCGTGCGTGCATGTGGGTGTGTCTGTGTGTCTCTGTGTGCATATTTTGTAAATACTCTTATTTAAAATAGTCCGTTGGGAGACAGAGATGTGGCTCAGAGGCAGAACACATCCTTAGCCCATACAATGTCCTGGGTTTGCTTTCTAGCACCAAACGAAAGGACAATAAGCCAGCCACTTAGAGTTCAGAGAAAGAGTTGAGGCAATTCTGATTGTGTTGCAATGTAAATATATGTAAGTAATCGTAACAGAATTGTGAAATTTGATGTTTTTGGAACTAAGTAAACCTAACAGTTTGCCTGGACTCCTCAGGCTCTGGGAAGACAAGTCTCTGTTTAGCCATCTGGAGAATCTTTGCCATGGCGGAAGGTTAGTTGATAGCAGCTTCATTAGAGCCATTCGTTCAAAGCGCAGTGCGAGTGTGTTTGATGTCGCAGGGACCATCTGGACTTTCACAGAGAGGCCTGTCAGTCTGCAGATGAGCGTTGTGGTTCCTGCATGGGCTGCTGCGGGATGGGCCAGCGTGAGCACAGAGTCTGGAAAACTCTGGCTACAGCACACAAGAAGTGGGTGCTGGGGAGAAGGGTGAAGCAGAAGTGGGGAGCGAATGCCAGGAGAGCACCGTCCCTTCACAGATAGCCAATAGCCGCCGGGAAGGCTCTGACTTCTGAGGGGTTGGACTCTTCTGCCATGGGACCTAGTTGCAGCCAGGAATGGATGTCAGAAACTGCTATTCACACACACTTGTGAAATAAAGTCAAATTCCATTCAGAATAACAGTAACAATGAAGAAGTTCCCAGACTGCAGTGTGTACAGCTAGGTATTGCTCATTGAAAATAGAACTTTTAAGAGGATATAGATGAAACGATTTAAGATATTCCCCTAAAGGTCCTTTTTAGCTCTAATATCTATATGTTGGCCTACTTTCAAAACTTGTTATATATTTATTTTGGAAACCAGGGGTGGTATTTTTCAACACTGGACTTGTGAGACATGTCTTTGAGATCCTTTTTTTTAAAAAAAAAAAAATCTTTGATCATTTCCCCTCCCCAAAGTATAAAATTCTAGTGCCAGCTTCTAAGTTCATGTGTAAAACTTAGCTACGAGGCTTAAAAAAGTAGATTTTCCAAAGGTTGCACACTTGCAGGAGAAAAAAAAATCCAGTTTTCCAGTATTTGTACATTATGTCCAAGAAGAGAGCTTGAATTTAAACTACAAAGTCTGTTTCTGAAAGCATGTGCCACGTTAGGGAAACAGGCTTGGGGAGAAGCATGTCCCTTCCCTTTCTTCCCTTGCCCTCCTCTCCCCTTTCCTTCCTTTTTTCCTTCTTTTTCTTCTAGTGCTTGAAACTGAATCCAAGAGCCTCATTCATGGTAGGCAACTGCTCTACCAGGAAATTATAGCTTGAGGAGAGCTCTGTGTGTGTGTGTGTGTGTGTGTGTGTGTGTGTGTGTGTGTGCGCGCGCGCGCACAGGCACGCACACGTGTGAGTGCATGCGAGCCCATCTTCCACACCCACCATTGAATCTGTGTGTGCTCATGGCTATGGAGATTTTGTTCACATCACTAGAAATCCCCTTAAAATGGGTGACTTAGTTTGACAATTCCTCCCCGAAGCCTGCCAGTTGACACTGTGGTTTGTGGTGAGTTTGTGGAGGTTTTCTGAGAAAACTTCAAGCTCTGAGAGCAAACTTTTCTCAGCCGGTGGTGCCTCAGTGCACTGAGTGTGGTTTCCTTTTGTGGTCTGCCTGGCACGGCTTTGGATAGCAAATATCCGAAAGAAGATTTCCTGAGGTGGCCTGGAAGACATTGGTGACACTCTGGAAGGGGCTGTGTTCACGGCCTTTCCTAGCGGAACTGGAACATTTAAAGCATGTGGGGTGTGTGTGTGTGTGTGTGTGTGTGTGTGTGTGTGTGTGTGTAATGATAGCATCCTATAATTATCTGCTAATAGATAAAGATCATCTAATCCCGTTTTAAGCAGTACAGGAAGTCCTGCAGTGTATTCGATTCAAAAGAGGTGCAGAGCAACCCGTGTGCAAGCTTTGCTTTCCTTTCTCGACTTTTAAATGATCTTGTGTGTTCCCAACCTTCGGACAAGGAAATCCTACCTTATGACTCCCCAGATAGCGCCAAAGGCGCTATTTGGAGTTCAAGAAAGGAGCACACACATCCAAATGCACCCCTGCACAGAAACCCACACAGCATGCTCGCATTAACTGTGGAAACTGTTTTCCATTAATGTGTAATCAAGAAGCAGGCAGCCTGTTGACTTTAAAAAATAAAATAAGAAACCAGTTGCTCTCCCCTGTAGCCTTTCCCAATTAGCACACCATCCCCCTCCCCCTGGCCGACCTGTTTGTCAAACTTAGCCGCTCAAGGAAACCCAGAAGCAGCCACAGATCAGGAGGGGTGGACCTGGGGTAACGAGTTAAAATATTCCGAAAGTTTAAGGCTGCCATGGAAAGCGACCTCTAAGGCATGTTGTAGCAGAAACCGTAATTCACTTCGCACATGTTGCCGAGCAACAGGTGGTAGGGCAACCACAGGGCCTGAGCGCATTCCTGTGTTCAAACTCCTGGCCCCTGGTATTCTGGGATTTACACTGCCTCCCCCAGGCCCTGACTGACAAGCTAATCGGTGTGCTAGGAAGCGCAGGGCTATTGATGCCGCTGTAACAGAACACGGCCCTGTCGCGGAGAGATGGCCGAGAGATGCCTTAGCAGTTAAGAGAGGGAGGCGGTGGGCTGTTGGGCAACTGGAAGAAATTTGCTCTTAGGTAGTGCGGCCAAATGAAAAGGCTCTCAGGAGCAGAGCCTCGGAAAGCCGGTTCTCCCTCCCCCCCCCCCCAAAAAAAACCCTCCTCCAAGCTGGACACTGGCTGAGTGGAGAAAAATAGTTATAGCTTAGTTAGGCGTATCTAAAAGGTCAAGGCAGGAGGAGGAGGGGTGTAGCTTTCAAAACTGTGTCAATTCCTCGAGTCCTTAATTTCTTTCCTTTTTACAGGTCTTGTACTTTAGCAACAAGTGCCTAAGAAGTTAATAATTTCAAACACTTCAGCTTACCTCAGGCAATGTTTTTTCGCCTTAACTAAAATTTTATTTTAGTAGAAAAAAGTATTAGAATGACATTTAGATCCGTCCGTTATGATGCGTGTGATAATCTGAATATCATATTGTACGATTTTTATGAAGAAGACGCTGCTGCTGTATTCTCCTTTGAGCTTCCTTCTGCAGGGTTTGGGAGTACATCACTCCAGAGACACAGAGGCCTGGTCTCCACAGCGGTATATCCTTACCAAGGTTAGCCTTCAGACAGAAACAGAACCTAGCACTCAGTCCTAGCTGCCCCAAATTCCATCTTAGTTATTCCCATTAAAGTGCTTAACCCTGAAAATCTAAAACAGCCAACCATTGTGCCCTGCAAGTTCATCAAAACCGGGATAGAAATGCAGAAGATAGGGGTATTCGCTATTTTTATAACCCCTCATCTGTGCTCCAGGGATGTGGCATGTGTGTGGGGGTGTGTGTGTTCATGCGTGCGTGCATGCATGCGTCTACATATATATCATTTTCTCTGGAAATGTTTAAAGAGTTAAGCAGTTGGTCTTAGCAGTATGTGGAATTTTAATGATCAAGCACATCTTCCAAAATGAACTCCAGCATAGAATTAGCTAGAAAATAACCATCGATTTTCACCTTCCCCCCCCCCCCACCTTTTATTTCTGCATCTATTACAGATCACTCCGGCATTGAAGTGTTCCTCCAGACTAATTAGATTAATTTCAATTTCCATTGTGTGTTACGAGGATACACTTAGCATCTCTCCTTCCTCCTGAAGCCAGTAATTGATTGGACGGAGACCCCCCCCCCTCCCTGCTAAGATGAGCAAAGGCCTTCACCAAGAGACTCACTGAAGATTCATTTCCGAAGATAGAGACGTTCACTGCTCATGTGACTTTGAGAATAGAGTCTGTCAGTCTATGCCGCTTTGCTGTGGACAGTGTTGTCTGCACTCTGCTTTCTAAGTGTATCATGTGCGTGCATTTCAGTGGGTGGATGGGCACCGGAGGATCATCACGGTGCCAGAGAGGATGTTTGGTGGCCAGAGGGGGTGAGGTATCAAGGGGGAAGAAACAATTCTGGGATAAGTAGTTATGGGGTTTGAATGACAGTTCTGCTACAAACCAATGGGTGACTTGGGAATTTTACTTGTCCTCAAAGGATCCTAATTTCTTATCTATAAGACAGAGATGGGGGATTTTATTCAGTAGATATTTCCTGGACAATAGCTGTTATACAGCATCAATCGTGAAAGCGCCTGAGTATTCCTTTGTGAGTGCGAAGAGGGAGCCTCTGCCTTCGTCTGAAATGTGATCAATGTATGTACCGAAGAACGTGGGATGGGCAGGGGAGGCAACAAAGATGGTCAAAGGGTAAGAGGTCCATGAGGCTGGGAAGGGCAAGGTGGATGTGAGGAAAAATGGCCTGGGGGGCATGTAAGGTTAAGGATGGGGCCAAACCAGATCTGAGTTGGCAATATTTTGGTAGGGAATCTGGTAGAAGATAGCAGGCTTGGAAACTCATCAGTCTGAGAGAATCTTTTGTAGTAGACCATTCACCGAGTCATTCATATTCCCAGCCACGTGGGCAGAGTTGATGAGGAGGATTGGGCAGAATGAACATGTGGCTAAGAGTCACCACAGATAGCCCTTGGTGATCAGTAGATTTTTAGTTAGGGAAATAGATGTCCTTGTTTTCTGGCTGAAGAGACCCGGTAAATGGTGGCATGGTGATATGACACACAGACTAGGGACAGGGAAAAGGACCGGAGTTGGAAGAGATCATCTATCCATTTGGTTCAGGATTTAAAAGTTAGAAGATAATCTGTTTAATTGAGGATATGTGACAAAGGTCTTGACTCTCCCCTCTGACAACCCAATTCTCTGAGCCTCATTGCTGGGGAGCGTATCTCAGTGATGTTCATGAGGGACATCTGGTGGGACAATTGCCATCAGACTCCTCACAGATGAAGACTGTTCCCACCATGGCTGTTTGTACTAGTAAAGGAATAGGAGTCTAGTTAATTTAGCCCAGGCCCAATTTCTGGCTATAAACTCAAGCAATGTTATTCCTTTCATGGTTGAAATGAGCAGTACAGAAGATCTATGTGTTCTAGCCTGGTCCCAGAGTTAATGAAGAGCTCAATTCCTTTTTTAAAAAAGTTCTACCCAAGGTTGATCATGATGAGGTAGCTATACATGTTGTCTAGGGACATTGTAAACTATATATTATGTTAGATGGCAGGGTCTGTTATAAAATCTACTTTAGCTATGATCCTGGGTGACACTGAGTGTGGCTTAAGGCTCAGCTTTCTGTTCATCAGGCAATCTTCATTCTTCTGAGACACATTATAGGCAGAGTTCTCTAGAGAAAATTGGCAGGCTCCCTGCTGAGCTTACAATGGGCAAATGTCTTCACATCAGGCCTTAGGAAAGGTACCACACATTGACCCTCCTATATGAGAACAAATGATTCCATGAGATCAGAACAGAAGGGTGGTAATACAGATGAAAGCCTTTAAACAGAGTGTGGTTTGGGGTGTCTATGCACATGTGACACATGTGTATATGTATATATACATGCATGCATGTGTGTACATGACTGTATGGGACAACTGGAAGCCTTGCCATCTTAATTACATACATATATATACATATACATACACATACACATACACATATACATATACATACATGCATAAATACATGTGTGTACATATGACTGTGTATGGGACAACTAGAAGCCTTGCCATCTAAATTATGGTCTCTCAAGAATTAACCAATACATTTTACAGCAGATTGGGTGTCATTTTGTCTTCTAGTTAGATGTCTTATGGCTCATTTTGCCATAAGACATGAATCTGAGAAGTGGTGGAGTATGGGGGGAACGATAAAACCAAGATCAGGATCTCCTTTGAACTTTCTTTTGAAAACAACACACGGGGATTTTGAAGGGTTTCAAGATTCTGAGAAGCTTCCTTCTCTGCTACTGCATGAAGCTGGGGGTGATTATTTCAGCACTTTTAAAGGCTTTTCAACTTGATGGTTTCTAATATATAAAGAGGTTCTGTGTTTTGTAAACTCCCTTGCTCTTTCAAACATTCAAAATTACCTGCATTCCGATTCTAATTTGTTATTACAGCCAAAAGCTGCACACATTCTGCTCACTTAAAAAGACGCTCTATTTAAAAAGTAACCGTTTTCCCTGGCACTTCAAAACTTATTACCTACCTTGTACCCTGCCCCGGAAGTTGGCTTATTTGTTAGTTAATTGGATTACTTTCATCAGTTAAAAGAATTGTCGTCATGGCACAAAGATAACTTGTCTAAGTACTTACTTCAAATCAAAAGGTTTTCAGCAAAATGTTACTGAAAACGAAGAGGAATTAATTCAGATCATATTATTTTAGATGTGCTCACAGGGTTCAAAATCTATTTTGAGTCATCCTTCCTCTGGCGATTTTCATGTTGAAAAGGTATTTTAGAATGATTTTCATGTTATACTGTGGTAGTGATTTGGTGAAGGGATGAGAGCATCTCTCTTTCGATCTAATAACTGCTTATTAAGCACTTACATAATCAATACAGTGGTTTTTCTAAAGTGACCCAATCCCGTTGCAGAGAATTTGGCACTTTCTGTTTTGAAATGAGGCAAGAATGTACATCCATGAATAATTGACCATTGAAGCTATGCCAGCTTCATTCCGCGTGGAAAAATTCATTTTGGCACTAAGTCCCAGTTATTGAGTGCCTCCAAATATGGTTTTCTATACATTAAAAATGATGTTGTCAAGCACGTTATGCCCAACTCATGCTTTTCTCTATTGCTGGAAAACAAGCAAAGAGGGATTAAGCAACTTGGTTATGCAATCAGTTCAACATTCTTCCTGCCAAACCTTTGGAGGTTCTGATGGGTTTCTGATTTCTACGTTGCTAATCCATCTGTGATCATGGCGAGCAACTGGATGGCCAAGTGGGGGAATTGAAGGAAATAAGGACCTATTCGACAACTCCTCGCTGAGTAATGATGACATCACTGATGGTGGTTGAGAGAAAGGACTCTGACTGGTCAGGCTATCGCGGGCTGAGGAGTCTATGGTATTTGAGAAGGAGGACCTCTGCCAGGAAGGATCTGCAGTTCCGTACTGCCCAAGGAATATCTCCCCTCCACAGGCACTCTGCATGTCCTTCGTCAGCATCAAAACAGAAGGCAAAGGTCTGTGTTCCCATCCTTCCACACTGTCCCCTTAGGGTCTTATTTATCTTCTCCTGTCACCAACACAATTTGTACGTCATTCTGTCTGGCTTGTTTTCCCAATGCTCTTGGCTGACTTTGGACACTTAGCTGTTCTTGCGTGTACTGCTCCCTGTTCCTTGGTCCTAAGCGGGGACATCCCAGACTCTGGTAAATTGACAACTGGTCTCTTCTCACCAGAAACAGAACCCGATGGAGGCCACCTGAACAGAAAGGGATTGGGAAGTGGAGAAAGGAGAAAACCGTGGAGATGGAGTGTTGCTCATTGCAGAGTAGGAAAGAGGCCAAGAGCTAAGGGGTCTCTTTGTGAGCTTCTCTTGCTTCCCAGCTCAGGCTGTCGCTCCCTCCAGGGCTGTCTCTTTGAGGATCTACTGCATGTCTCAATCTCTGGATATTCTTGACTTTGACGACGACCTTTCTGTTTCTATGAGCTCTTAGTTAACCCAGTGTAGGGCTAGACACAGATTAACTTGCACTGCTGGATGCTAAATCTGGGCCATTAGATGACACAACCCACTGGGGCTTATATAATGGGAATACTATTACAGGTTCAACTGGGGTCTTTCTATAAGACATGAGAACTCATCCCAATGAACTTTTCAGATATCTCTTAGGTCTACGGCCCAGCCAGGTTACTTTTGCCTACTTGTTCTGTACCCCTGTATTTAACCAACTACCAATGGAAATAATCAAAGGGAACAGTGATTGTACTGAATGGAAACACAGTTTGGGGTAATTTCTCTTAACAGTACAGTATAATTATTGGCATACTATTTCTGTCTTACTAATTAGCATGACTAATATGTGAATGATTTCTAGTATCCTAGCAGATGCACATAAGTCACACCTAAAGGAGATGCTCTTTTATAAAGGACGTGAGCGTCTGTCGAGTTTGGTAACTGAGGTGGCTACACAGGACATTTTGTTTGTTTTTGTTTTTTGAGACAGTTTTAGTTTTTGCTTTCTTGTCTATGTAGCTCTGGTTGTCTTGCAACTTGTCAAGTAGACCAGTCTGGCCTCAAACTCACAGAGCTCTGCCTGGCTTTATTTCCTGCGTGCTGGGATTAAAGGCACAAACCACCATGCTAAGCAAAGGGAGAGGAGGCTTTCGTAAATTCCAGAGATGATATGACCAGCAAGAGCTAAACACACTGCCCTGGTACCTTCAGCTTCCTATTTATGTAAAAACCAAAAACAAAAGAGACCTATCCTCTATCAGCACAAAGACAACAGAATTCCCTTTATTTATAGGTTCTGAATCATAGTGTATTTCTCTCTTTTTGGTCTACAATTCTAGCCATTACTCACTGTGTCACCAAATCCCTTTAAACATAAGTTCATCTCTTCCTTCCTTCCTTCCTTCCTTCCTTCCTTCCTTCCTTCCTTCCTTCCTTCCTTCCGTTCTTTCTTTCTTCATCCCTTTCTTCCTCTCTTCCTCCTTCCCTCCCTCCCCTCTCCTTCTCTCTCTCTCCCTTCCTTTCTAGTCATTATCCTAACCTATGCGATTTACTCACTACTCCACATTATTAGATTTATTTCCAGCTCTCTTGTCTTTCTTGCTTCTACTGTCTCTATTTAAGTCAGTATTTCAAGTTACCCGCTAAAATTCTTTTCCCAAGACATGGGTCACTTAGGAATTTACCCTTGAGTTCCATTGCCTTCAAACTGTCCAACCTCCGACCTATACATTCTCTTAGAGCTACACTCCTGACTCCTGTAAGCTGGGCGATTTTTTTTTTTTTTTGGCTCGGAGCCCCTCTGACATTCCTCAGTGCCTAGAGATGTCTAGATTTTACCAAGTTAAATCCCTTGAATGAAAGGTTTTTCCTAAGAAAATGTTCCCTATTAAAGAAAAATCTTCCATTTACGGTCTTAAATTTTTTGTGTTTTTTATTTGTTTTCAGTAAAATGGCATGTTTTTATCCTCACTATTTTTCACTAAATGAAGGACATTAGCAGCACAGATTGATTATCGAATTGATATTTTCCTGGTTTAAAAGGTTGGTTGACTTCTGACTCTTCTCTACCCAAGCCTGCCGTGATAGTGTACCTTTGAAGCTGACCACAACATCACACACACACACACACACCTCTTTTGGGGAAGTCATTCATGATTACGTGTGAGAAGCCAGAGGAAGGTAGACCATAAATAGACCAGAACCCCTGAAATATCCCAAGATCCCCTGCACTAAATCAAGCTGTCTGCAACAAGGGAAAAGACATCCACTTAGGGCGCGAATATCAGTTTCTGTGAACAACCACGTTCAAAACAAGTATTTGTGGGTACTGGTCACATGATAACCAGACTGCGTCTTCCTTTATTTCCGAAGTGTCCAAACTTTCATTCCAGTGGGATGGGGCCTACCTCAGCTCTCCGTAAGCTTTCGATTTAGCCGTGATATCAGAGCTGGCATGACCGACGGCAGCTGTTAGTGCTACACAGGCCTATCATTTGCTGTTGACAGGCATTAATAAAAGCCTAATTTGAGGAAATTATGAAAACCCAACTCATTATGCAATCTGGTTTATGTTTTGGCATGTGGCAATCATTGTCTTGATAGCCGAGAAACCTTCATTTCCAGAACTTTATGGCCTATTCTGCTGTTGCAGCCCCCAGCCGGAGCCCCTCACCTTGCCCACGTGTTTGATCTTCTAATTGCCTCAAGACATCCACAGGCTTGCTTTACGACGCAGCAGGCCTTGCCTGGGCTGTGGTGTGATGTACACCGGAAGCCAGCCTTGCCATCAGAAATAGGTATTTGGCTATTACAAGAAACTTAATTCTGAACTGTCTATCAAGAGCGCGCACCTGAAATCCTCCCTGCTCCCACACTTAACTCATTCCTTATGCCCTCCTTAGACTCTCTAGTGTTCCTACTGCCTTTGTAATTTTCTCCAAGCGCAAGGGGAGAATCTTCATCAGTCTTCCGTTCACACAGGAGCGAGTGTGGAGTGATGAGCAGGAAATTCAACTTGATGATAGCCGAGAAATAGCACTTGAAACACAGGATTATTTTAATGAAAAGAGACTTTTCTATAGATGGTATGCTAGGAAGTCTTGTCAAGGTATATGAATATGAATGGCGGCATTGAATGTATCTCACTGGTCCAGCGTGCCCCAAACTCTGGATCTGAATCTTTGTGCCACACGAACTCTGTGCAATGGTGTGCACTTGTAACCTCTGCACTGGGAAAGGGGAAGCAGGAAGAAGAGAAGTTTGGGGTCAGGTCTGGAGAGACGGCTCAGCAGTTAATAACATGGGCTGCGCTTCCATGGACCCCAGATTCAATTCCCAGCACCCACATGGTGGCTTCCAAAGACCTCTAACTCTAGTTCTAAGGGATTCAGCATTCTGTTCGGGCTGCTGTGGGTACCATGCCTGCACATGCTGCATGCACAGGCATACATGCAGGCAAAGCACCTATACACATGAAGTAAAAAATAAAGATTCAAGAAAAAGAAGTTGACACTCATCCTTGGCTGTGTAGTGAGTTCAAGGCCAACTTAAGATCACGAAACCCTGTTTCAAAAAATGCACAGGTGGGGGAAAAAAAGAAAATCCACACTTCTGTTTTGCTGTCTCTTGAAATATTAAACTTCAAAGAACACTTCTTGGCAGTTCTGCCTCTGTAAAGAATTGGCTTCACCCACTGGCCTTTGATTGATGTCATAAGAGCTTCTAGATACATAATAATGGGAAAGGATGACTTCAAGAAATCTGTAAGTCTGTGTATCTTTCATCTATCAATATCTATCTATCTATCTATTATCTATCTATCTATCTATCTATCATCTATCTTTCTTTCTTTCTATCTATCATCTATCTATCTATCTATCTATCTATCTATCTATCTATCTATTAATCGTCTATCCTATCATCTCTTATTTGTGTGGCTCTTATCCTTTTCTTACTTGTCACATGATATTAGTAAACCACCCCACCTTACTCTTTTTCCTTATCCTTACTTTCTTCCCTGCTCATCCTCTTTGATCTCTTTCTCTTCTGGTCTCAATTGGTCCTTCTCTGTCACATTCACTTGTCCTTCTATTTTCCTTTGAGGCAAACACTTGCTCCGTACCCAAGGCTGACCTTGAACCTTAGCTCTATGAGTGCTTGGCTTAAAGGCAAGGTCCGCGATGTCACTTTAAAAAAATAGATATTTTAAATTTCCAAGCAGCAAAGATGGACACAATGTTACTTCTCTATGAAGTCAGTTGGATCAAGAGTCACATGGGAAAGTGAGGAGAGCCAACTGGTCTTTCCTGCCCAGTGACAGTGGGCATACAGACATCCCTTCCTGGTGGATTGTCTACAAATCAAGAGAGAAAGCTGTTCTGTTCTTCCAGTCTCCATGTTCCACCTTGGGATATTTATTCTTGTGATGCGAGTCAGGTCCTACCAGTACTGGGGACTGGGGAGGCCGTGAAGAATCTTGGAAAGGGGAATGGGGAGGCTGTGAAGAATCTTGGAAAAGAAAAACATTTTCAACTTCATTTATCTACCATGATTTGGTGGCCATATTTCACAACACGTTAAGGCAGCAATGTAGGAATCACATTAAAAATTCAGCTTTGTATGCGTATAGATTACACGTAAAATGTGTGCACTGAAGTGTGCGCTTTGATGCACCGTGAGTCATGCATATCATCAAAAGTTGGGACGTTTCAGTTATGTCCCTGGTTAATTTCTCTTACATCTTCATAGGATAGGCAGTAGTGGCTCAAGATTCGTAGTGTCTGCCTCCTTATGTCTGCTGCCTTTGCCTCAGCATCTGGTTTTGAGATGCAGCCGTTTATCAGTCCTTTATCCCTTTCTCTTGTTGAGTGCTATTTCATTGAATGATAACTGTGCATCTGTATCCTGTAGCCTGTTGATGAGAATTTGGGCTGTTTCTTGCTATTATTGTAAGTAGTTACCAGGAACATTCCATAAAGTCTGGATGGGCACATGTTTCCTTTTCTCTTCCCTAAATACCTAAAAGTGAACTGCACAGTTACACGGTAAGTGTGCACTTAGCTTCCAAAGGTACCGCCGTCTCCTTCCCAAGTGCTTTTTCTATCGCTGCTCGGTTCTGTAAGAGCACTTGCTGTCATCAGTCTTAAAAACAGACTATTATGCTGTGAGAATAAAGGAGCCCCTGATTGTGGTTTTCATTTGTGTTTTCTGAATGCAAGCTTTTTGGACATGAGTTCTGATATTGAATGTTTTATTAATTTTTGTGATGTATCTTTTCTTACCTTTTGGCTTTTTTATGTTGCTGTTTCTGTTGTTTCTTTATTTCCTTCCTTCCTTCCTTCTTTCCTTTTTTCTTTCCTTCCTTCCTTCTTTCCTTCCTTCCTTCTTTCCTTCCTTCCTTCCTTCCTTCCTTCCTTCCTTCCTTCCTTCCTTCCTTCTTTTTCTTACAATGAATTGGCCTTTTCATTGTTCAATACCTGTAAGTTTTTGGTATGTGTTCTTTGTTATCTTTATATGTATTGGAAATATTGTCTCCAAGTCTCCAATGTCACTCATCATAATTTAAAAATACATACACTTTCTTTTCAACTACCTTATTCTTCGAGTATGTTCTGAACTTAAGGTTGGAGAAAAGTTACATTTGAGCTTTGACAAGAAATGGCAGAATTTGTTATTGGTCTTAAAAGATTTTGTAGTATGGTTATTAAAAACCCAGAGACAGATATTGGGGTTCAACCTGAAGGTAAGAAAAGCAAAACAGCTGGCCACTGGCTCTTACCTCTACCTCATTCCAAATGGTGGTACTGCCTCCAGGAATCCTCACAATGAGAAGGTGCCTGAGATCTGTCTCCTCCCGATTTCTATTCCTCTCTAGTGCTGGGATTAAAGGCATGTACCACTACTGCCCAGTTTCTATGGCAAACTAGTGTGGTTACTGGGATGAAGGGTGTGTGTCACCACTGCCTGGTCTACAAGGTTAGCCAGGGTGGCTATTGTACTCTCTGATCTTCAGGCAAGCTTTATTTATTAAAATACAAATGAAAGATCACTACAGAAGTCACCAAGGTTTATAGATTTATTTCTCCTTCTGCCTACACGGTAGGTTTCCACCCATTAAATTCTTCGATTTGAACTAAAGTTTTCATGTTTTCTATGCAGGCCTGCATGTTTTTGTTAATATGTAACTGATTTTCTTCTGTATTCTAATTGCTATGTTGGAATGTTGGTTATACTTGAACAGTTCTTGCATCATTTTGGACAAATCAAGTCATTTTTCAGTAACAACCCCCAAATAGGAAGAGCTGAAGAAAATAAACATCTATGTTTTTTTTTTTTTTTTTTTTTTTTTTTTTTAAATCACAGGAGAGAAGTGCTCAGCAGATGGGGGTCACCCACTGGGGAAGCTGCCCACCATGTATCTGCTCTGGGAGCTAGTTGAAACCACCGCAAATGGTTTTTACTGTCCCATTAGTCAGGTAAAGCCCAATTGGAGAATCAATTGTTGTTAAGTAGAATGCTTGGTTCTGAAAGCAGACTTCTGCCAATCCCTTTTCACATTTCATGGCCAGATCTAGCCACACGCCCACAATAGACATCAAAGTAGACAGCAGTGCTATTTAACACACAGCAGTGGAGAGAATGGAGTAACGATGTCATGTCTGCCATCTTTATTTTGATATATTGACAATTCTCTCAGAGGTATAACATGTTTTATTTGAGTTTTGGAGCATAGTGCTAGGGAGTTGTTCACGTTATTTCAACTAATGTTCTGGCCTCTTTAAAGACAAAATTATTTTGATTACTCGTGACATTCACGGACACTGTTTTTAGCTTAAACTTTTCTTTCAAACAAGTATGTGTCAGCTTCACTATGATTTGATATAGGAAGTAAAAACTGAAAGGAAGCTTCAAAACAAATATGGACAGCTTTGAAATTCCCAAATTTTCCAAATAAGTAGTCAAAATCAATTATCATCCTCACCTGGTCTTGCTTCTACTGGTGATGATTTTGGCACGTGTTTTATATTTAATGATCTTTATGTTCAGAGACTGACTTTCAATCATTTTGTATTTTAGTTGGATCATACAATTAATTTAATGGGTTTATATTATAATGTTTCTATTACTATTAGTAATCTAGATGCTTCTGGAATTTTCTCTTGCTAGTTTCAGCCTTGTTAGGTTTCAAGTTATTGTGTTTATCTCTCAAAAAATGAATTGAGACCCTTCCTGTTATTCTCAGATTCTGAAAGAACAAGTAACGTCTGGGAGAAATTTAAAACAAATCCTACTGCAAAGTCATCCATGCATCCTACTGGGACCCTAGTCACTCTCATTGGTCCTCTCTTCCTTTACTGTTTGATGCTCATATCTGTACAGAAAAACTGGCAGGAACTGGTTTTGCTGATTTAAAAATACTCAGATAACTTTCTAATCAAAAATTTTATTCTCTCTCTATATGTGTGCATGTTTGTGTGTGTTTATAAAATTTTATAATAAGAAGGAAACTTTGGAGGAGATCTGAGTGTATATTTCTGTGGTAAACTGCTTTCCTAGAGTACTAGAATACACGGAGCCCCCCTCTAATTAAACTACAGCACTATAAGAAAAAAGAAAAAGGAAAAGAAACCCTCTTTTTATATTGACTCGGCATTTGTCAGTATCTTTTCTCTCCAAATCAATTCTGTGTGTGTGCACATATGCATAGGGTGTGCACGTGTATGTATGTGTGTTGGCGTGTATGTCATGCACATGTATGTGAGGAACCCAGATCTTCCTCGACAGTTGTTTGTCTTTGGAGACAGAGCCTCTCACTACACCCAGAGCTTGCCGATTCTGCTAAGAGGGCTTCCTGATGAGCTTTCCTGTCTCAGGCTCGCCTGCATCAGGGTTCAAGTGCCTTCATGTGTGGTTCTGGGAATGCACATTCAGCTCCTCAAGTTTGTGCCTTCGCCTTAGCCCTCATTCAGATCAACTATGTTTTCTGTTGTTCTGCCCCACTTGTCTCTGCAAGCAAATTCATTTTCATTATTTTAGATTATGTGTATGCCTGTGTGTCTGTGTGACAACATGTGCGTAGGAACAAATGCAGGTGCTTTGTGGGTCCGAGGAATCGGTTCCTCCTGGGACTTGAGTCTCAGGCTGTTGGAAGTTGCTGACACCGATGAGGGGACGTGAACTCAGGTCCTCTGCAAAAGGGAACTCTCTTTGTAGATTTGGTTGGCTTTGAACTCATTGAGCCCTGCCTACCTCTGGCACGCGGGTGATGAAATGAAAGGAGCGTGCGCCCCACTTCTGGTTTCTTTTATACGCTTTAAGTTCAAGTTACCATGAAGCTGTTCTGAGAACACATAGACTCAAATGGACTGAGCTTCCCAGAAATAACAGGGAGAAACAGAGACGTAAGCTATCCTTTCAATGTATATATATAAAAAAATCAATTAGGAAGAAACATACAATTGAGAGAAAGACACTTTAAATTCAAGAAAATGGTAAATGAAAGCCATGTATTTTTATTTAATGTGCACGAATGATTTGCCTGAAAGTAGGTACATGTGTGTGTTTGTGCAAGTACTCCGGGCATCCTTGGTGTCCACAGATGTCAGAAAAAGGGCGCAGGAGCCCTTACAACTGGAGTTACAGATGATGGTGAACTGCCACAGGGCTGCTGGGAACTGAACCCAGGCCCTCTCCAGGGCTCTTAATCACCCAGCTCTCTCTGTAGTCCACTGCGGAAATCATTTTTCCTGATATGAAGGAAAACTTGCTGTCTGTATCAATATGCAGAAGACATAGGTTGGCATTTTAAGTCTGGTTTAAATGATAAGGTTTATAAGCAAATGTCTTAATCTGCTTTGGATATATTTTCTTTCCCTCTCAATGAGATGTATGGATTAGCTATTACCATATAACAAAACACACCCCCAAGACCCCTTGGATTGAAACAGTATACACTTAGTCCCGTCTCATGAATATTCAAGTCATCTAGGAGGTTTTTCTGGAAAAGACAGGCTTCTCATGCTTTCAGTCACGTATGTGGAGAGTCTTCTCTGCCTCATTGAGGTGGCTGTGTTATGTGCATGAGCCAGTTAGTCACAAGATAGACCAGTGTGGCTTTACTGAGGATACTGGTATCTCCTCTCTTGATGACAAACTTCTAAACTTGTCTACTTGCTGGGAGAAGAGCTGAGCACTTCTGGAGGTTTCTTGAGGTTTGGAACTGGAACTCTATGATTCCTGTCTATTCAGGTTGTAATGCCAGCAATATTTAGGGAGTGAGGCAAGAAACTTCAAAGAACGGATGACAATCTAGAGATGGGAGAAGCTGCCTGGCAAGGAAGGGATTATTAATGATTATTTTGCCTTTTCACCATTATCAATTTGATGCATTTGATACCTTGAACTTTTCTATTATGATTAGAAAAACTGTAAGAATATTCTAATAACCCAGGAACCCTACTTGCTAATATCAAGTAAGTATGAATGAGTTTGGAGCTCAAGCATGATTGGAGGTGATCTTTGAAGGAAAACTGACATGAGGGGCTGGAGAGATGGCTCAGCAGATAAGAGCACTGGCTGTTCTTCCAGAGGTCCTGAGTTCAATTCCCAGCAACCACTTGTGGCTCACAACCATCTATCATGGGATCTGACTTATATACATACAATACATAAGTAAATCTTTTTTTTTTTTTTAAAAAAAATGACTTGCACCATCTTACCTAAAATTTGTGCAAGTCCATCCTTTGTGAGATTCTCTCCGTTTCCGGATCAGATGATTGTCTGAGACTAAGAGCTCTGGGGTTAGGACTGACGTAAGGAAATGACTTCACTGCCTCACCGGAAACGTGACTTAAATACCAAGTGTATTCATCAGCAAAGATGCTTTGCCAGCCTTGCTCAGGCCCGGGTTCCTGGGAGCTCTACTCTGTAGACAGTGTACCAGGCTCTTCCCTCCCTCTCCTTGACTCTTTCTTCTTGGATCTTCCTATTCTGCTCCCCATCTAATTTTTTTGTTTGTTTGTTTGTTTTCATATAAATCAGTTTGGCCAATGATCTGTTTCTCAGTCTCCTTTCTCATTTGCCTGTAGAAAACTCACCCTTTTAGCCCAAAAGTGCTTGAACAAAAGAGTCTCCTTTGAATCTAAAGAAAATGGGGAAGTGGCTTTAGCAAGAGACATGTGCTGATATTCCCTACAGGTAGGGAAGAATCTGTAGCTATCCCGGTTTAAAGTTGTATACAAGTCCTCTGTATAGGCATTACTCAGCAAATATGTACTGCAGTTTATTTTATTTTTCCCAGTTTGTTTCTTGCTCATATACAGTGTTCTTTAATCATGGTCCCCTCCTCCAATTCCTTCTTTTATCTCACCCCTGTTAAAACCTTTCTTCTCTCTAACTTATTCCACCCCAAACCCTCTACGCAAGTTCATGCAGAGGTGGTCATAGCCGCTGAATGTATGTTCCTATTGTATGTATGTCTGATAATTATTGCAACAGCATGTTATATCCAGAGGATGGCATGCTATAGTACTGATCCATATCCTCTGGATCTTCACAGCTTCCCACTCTCTCTTCTGGGCTATTCCCTGGGCCTCAGAATGGCCAGCAAAGAGTTTCAAACATCTTCATCTCCGTGGCACTCTGTTCTGCCCTTGGAGAGTGTCCTTAATTTTGTGCAGCCACCTGCTGATACTGCTTCATGTCCTACAGATGCTTGGAGAAGAACGATTCATTCTCAATGTTTTATAGAGCTTCCCCACAGTGTGTTTATAGATTTTTTTTCTAAGTCAAGCATATTCAGCGAGTTTCTTGAGCTCCAATATTTGGTCCATGAAAGACCAAGAGTGATAGGTGTTAGCAAGCTTCTCAAGGAAGGAAATGAGTGATTAGCCAGAGAAGCAAGAACTCCAGGCCAAGCTACTGCAGAAGCCTGACTCATCCCTGGTAACTAAGGAGATACAGCACATCTATAGGAAGAAACCAGAGAATGTTCAGATAGGAAGTGCTTGTTCAGTCTGTGATTCTGGTGTCTCGATTGATAGAAGAAAGCCCACATTAAACAAAATGTACCAAAGAAACTACAGACGATGTAGCATTCTGGTTTACCCCAAGCAGGGTATTAAAACAGAATAAAGTTATGAATAAAAAAACTGCACTAAGTGTCACAGAAATAGACTGACCATCCACAAAGCATGTAAAACTATTTATTTTCTTATTTTTCTGATATATAATAGTCCCTGGAATCCTTATTCCCATTTGGTGCTCTTATTTCTCTATATACATAAAACAAAGCATGCAATTGCAATCTCTTACAAAGATCTGAACAAGTTAATAAAAAATCGACAAGTTCCTTTATTGGAGGCAGTCTAACCTAAGAGGTTTGGAGGAGGGGAGTGTCAGAACTCAATAGCCCATTCAGCATTGAAATGGGAACACTGAGGCTACTCTTTGGATAAATTCATGCCAGATTTGGCCTGCAGCTCTTGCCGGGCAGTTCCCAGATGAGAACAGTCCCTTCGCCTGTGGTGAAGAAGCACGGAATAAAGCCTCTTTGAATTCGTTTCAAAATAGTGCCGCGATGCAGACAGACAACTTCTGAGGCCAAAGTGCAAGAGCATCACATAATAGCAGTCTGTTAGAGCACTCCTAGTACCACTGGGGGATACGGTTAGAGTATACATTGAAACCTTGAAAAGAAACCAGGGTAAACCGGCATCAGATGACAAGCCTGAGAAGTAGGACAATAGAGTTTTATTTTTTTCAATTAAAAATAAAAATAAAGTAGCTCAATCTAATGCATGCAGGAGACTTTCCAAGAACCTCAGCGGGTGTCTGAAACAAAGGATAGGAGAGGACGCTAAACCTGCTGATTTTCTCCATACACACATAAGGTTGAATTTATAAATTGTTCATAGGAAAAGATGAGGAACTAATAGTAAATAGAACAAATTGGTGATGACAAATACATCTCAGTACAAGTTATATCAGTGTTGACTCTCAAAAAATATGACATTATACCCATCCTTCTCTTTATTGTGATGACAGGGAGCGAGACTTTGTGTTCGGGATGAGGTGAATAGTGTAGGCATTGTAACGTAGCGTTAGGGTATTGTGTAAAAGTCACTTCAATGTAAGCAATGTCATATCATGACAGCTCACTTGAGAATCTGGACAAAATGGAGAAGAATTTCAGTGCGTGGCTTGGAGTAGCACATGACTGATAATGTGCAAATTGTCTCTTTCTGTGATTTTGATCTCATATCTTTGAACTATGGCTGACTATTGATAATCAAGAGAGCCAAAGAATAGATAAAGGGTTGCTACTACAACAAAGATAAGTAGAAAGTTGGTATATGACTTATGTATAGTTTCCCTATACAAACTCAATGAATATAGTGTGTTTGTATGACAGTGGATACATTACAAAAACATATCCATCCTGCTATGTATAGCAGACAAAATAGAGCTTACAGTAGCTGTCCTTAGCTCTAAAAACAATAAAAGACTTGTATGTATTTACTGCATATAACATGCTGCACTGAAGTACTTTGGAGTGGCTACTTCTAACAAACAAATATAATGCCTTGCATAGTTATCATTTATGGGATGGTTACTCAACATCCACTCTCTTTGCCTTTTTCAGGAATGCCATGTCTGGTTATCAACCTTAGGCAGATACTATGGTGTACAGTAAAACTCTTAGACTTGTTTCTCTGATCTAATTATGGCTGTATATTTTTGTTAAGCAATATCTCTCTACTCTCTGTCCCAGCTTAACTATCTAATCTCTGATAATCACCATTCTACCCTATTTTTAGATCCCACTTGGGTGAGATCTTGAGCAATTTGTCTTTCTCCATATAGATTATTTTACTTAATGTAGTACCCTCCAGATACAGCATAGTTTTCAGGACTTCAAGCATGACAGCACACACCCATTAGACCTTTTGCTGAAGCACTGGCTTTCCTCAGTGCTACTATGACTAAGCCTGTGAACGAGGCATTGATGCTACCGAGTTGTCTAGTTGGTGGACCATCACCTACCCTTCTACTTGATTGCCTTGTGGGAAATCATCATTAAGGAACGATGAAATGGTAGCAATAATTGACAACGTTGTTAGCCTGTGATTTAAGACCACGTACATGAGAGGCATAGCTTGTTCGTGTCTGCTAGGGTTTTGGATTTCAATATGTAATTTTGAAGTATATACAATCCAGTCTCCTGGAAACTCTTTGCTTTATATTTCCACATACTGAGTACCCCCTGGAAGCACACATGTATTGCCTAAGCTGCTCGATGTGCATTTCCCTCTCTGGAGTAGAATTTCCAGAGGCTAGGCTGCCTGGAATACTGGGTGATCACTGTGTTTCGAAAGGACTCCTGTTATTTGACGTACAGGGGGCAGATACATTTTCATGAAAAAAGTGGCTTTGGAATGATTTGTTTTTCACTTATGAAAAGCAAGATTGGTGATAAACATTGTCATTTATGAAAGTCTTAGGGAACATTCTTTCTAATTTTCAAATGCTTCCCCCACCCCTCGCCTGAGATAGGGTTTCTCTGTGTAGCCCTGGCTGTCCTAAAACTCAGTTTCTAGTCTAGGCTAGGCTGGAACTCAGAGATCAGCATACCTCTGTCTCCCAAGTGCTAGAATTAAAGACATGTGCCACCACCACCTGGCTCACATGCTCATTTTGAATGCATAGAGCCTTCATGTGGCTTGAGAATAGTTTTATTATCTGTAGTTAAGATGTTATAAGCTGATTGACAATGTACCCCTGGGAAAAAATGGTTCTATTTTACTGTGCATATATCTTTTTGAGACAAGGTCTTATTCCATATCCAGGCTGAGATGCAACTCTCTCCATAACTGAGACTGGCCTAGTATTTGTGTAGATGCTTCTCAGATAGCCTCATACGTGCTTGATTACAGATGCAAGTCTCCATGCCTAGACAGATGGACTTTTGTTTATTTATCTATTTTTTTTCCCGAGACAGAGTTTCTCTGTGTACCAGCCCTAGCTGTCTGGCTGTCCTGGAGCTAGCTCTTGTAGACCAGGCTGCCCTCTAACTCACAGAGATTCACCTGCCTCTGCCTCCCAAGTACTGAGATTAAAAGTGTGTGCCACCACCGCCTGACAAAATGGGCTTTTAAAATGCGGTCAGTTCACTAGGCAAAATAGGCAGGGGTGAGTGAGAGAACCTTATAATTTTTAAGTGGGTTCACCTTCTGCTGTTTATTCCAGAACTATATCTTTTCCAGGGCTATCTTCAAATAATATTTTTTTGCATATGGAAAATAATGTTATTGCACAGAATGGAAAAGAAAACAAAACAATACAAACAAACAAACCTCTGGTTGCTCTGTAAGTCAGTCAGTGGTGGGACACTTTCATGATAGCAAGAGCAAGGACCTGGGTGTGTTCTCCAGGTCAATCAGCATGTAGCCACTAAAATGACTTGGGAAACAAAAGCACATATACATATGCATCGGTCATAGGTTTGGTATATTTTGCATGAAGATTTCACCGTGAATGGACTGCCTCTTGACTATGCTCATGGAGCATTCATGGAGAATTTGATGGCAGAAAGCAACACCTGACCACAGACACGACAGAAGGGTACCCTGCAGAAAACCTTTCTGCTCTCATGTTCCACCCCTTCTAAGACATGCCTCTTAAGCATATGCATCCGGTCCATGCAGGCTGATGGTCTGCACACCTGGGCTGTATTATCCGGTAGATCCTGCAGCAGGACAAAGATCTGGCATTCCCAGCACCTTCCTGTCTAATGCTTACAGTTCCTGGGGACTTTACTTGTAGAATCTCTACCCAAAAAGATTGTGAGGGCACCAAGGTGAAGGACACTTTGGTGTCAGAAGCTGTTCGGAAGCTGAAAGGACTGTGGCCATGAACAGAAAATGTAGGGTCTAAGCAGACAGGGTTCACAATTGCACCAGGGCTCGTCCTCTACATTGCTGCTCTTTTGAGAACTCCTGTCTTAGTCTTTCAGTGAAATGATCTGCAAATGTCTGTTAGATCCATTTGATTCAAAATGTCTGTTAGCTCTAGCAATTGTCTTGTTAATATTTGTCCGGATGACCTGTCTTTTATCAAGAGTGGGATATTGAAGTCAGCCCCTATCAGTGTGTGAGGATCAATATGTAATTTAAGCTCTAGCAGTATTTCTTTTATGAACTTGGATGCCCTTGTGTTTTGGGCATAGAAGTTAAAAATTGCAATGGACCCTTGGTAGACCTTTCAGTTGATGCATATGTAGTGTCTTTCCCTATATCTTCTGATTAGTTTTGGTTTAATGTGTATTTTGTCAGATGTTAAAAGGGTCACACCAGCTTGCTTCTTAGAACCATTTGCTTAGAATATCCTTTTCCATTCTTCTATCCTGTGGTAATATCTATCCTTGATAGTGAGATGTGTTTCTTGGAAGAAGCAAAGGGATGGATCCTGTTTTCACACCCACTCTGTTGGTCTGTGTCTTTTCATTGGTGAATTGAGACCACTGATATTGAGAGTTATCAATGTTCAGTGTTTATTGACTACTACATTTGTTCCCATGATCAAACACCATGACCAAAAAAAAAAAAAAAAAAAAAAAACAAACAAACAAACAAAAAAACCAAGTTGGGAAGGAAAGGGTTTATTTGGCCTACATTTCTACATTGCTGTTCATCATCAAAGGAATTCAAGGCAGGAACTCAAACAGGGCAGGAACCTGGAGGTAGGAGCTGATGTAGAAGCCATGGGGAAGTGCTACTTACTAATTTGTACCCATGACTTGCTCATTCTGCTTTCTTATAGAATACAGAATCACCAGCCCAGGGATGGCACCACCCACAATGGTCTGGGCCATCCCCCATCAATCACTACTTAAGAATGCCTTACACTTGAATCTTATGGACACATTTTCTCAATTGAGGCTCCCTCTTCTCGGATAACTCTATTTAGTGTGCCAAGCTGACATAAGACTAGCCAACACAAGCAGCAACTTACTCTATTCCTAGTCAGTATAGTAGCTGAAGTCTTAGCTAGAGAAATAAAACAACCGAAGGGGAGTGAGCAATACAAGTAGGAAGGGAAGAAGCTCAAGTATTTATATTTGTAGATGATGTGATAGTATATATAAGTGGCCCCAAAACAATTCACTAGGAAACTCCTACCATTGTAAAAAGCTTTTAGCAAAGCAGCTGGATATAAAATTAGCTCACAAAAATCAATAGCTTTCCTATATACAAATAACAAATGGACTGAGAAAGAAATAAGGGGAACAACCCCTCTTCACAAAAGCCTCAAAAATACGAAGTATCTTGGGGTAACTCTTTCCAAACAAGTGAAAGACTTGTACCATTAAACAATCTAAGGCCCTAAAGAAAGAAATTTATGAAGATTTCAGAAAAAGGAAAGATCTCCCATGCTCATATGATTAATACAGTAAAAATGGCCATCCTATCAAGAACAATCTTCAGATTCAATGCAACCCCCATCAAAAGTCCAACGTAATTTTTCACAGATCTCAAAAAGACAATTTCCAGCTTTATCAGGAAACACACATACATGAACAAACAAATAAATAAGCAAAAAATAGGATAACTGAAACAATCCTGAATAATCAAAGAATTGCTTAGAGGGACCCACATCCCTGACTTTAGTTGTACTACAGAGCCACAGTAATAAAAGCAGCATGGTATTGGCACATTGAACAATGGAATCAAATTGAAGACCAAGACATAAATCCACACAACTACGGAAACCTGATTTTTTTTTTAAATAAAGAAATCAGAAATACACAGTGGAAAAAGACAACTTTATCAACAAATGGTGCTGCTAAGACTGGATGACTGTATGTTAGTAGAATTCAAATAGATCCATATTTATCACCCTGGATAAAACTCAACTTTAAATGGATCAAAGACCTCCACATAAACTCAGACACACTGAACCTGATAGAAGAGAATGTGGGAATAGCCTTGAATTCACTGGCATAGGAAAAGGCTTTGTGAACAGAACAAAGTTTACACAGCATTGAGATCAACAATTAATAAAAGGGACCTCATGAAATTGAAAGCATCTACACAGCAAAGGACACCATAAATAGGACAAAGTCACAGCCTATAGATAGATCAGGAAAAGATTTTTGTGAACTACACATTTGATGGAGGGATAATATAAAAATGTATATAAAAAACCTAGCTAACAAGAAAACAAAGAACCAAATTAAAGAATGATATTCAGATCTAAACTGAGAATTTTCAAAAGAGGAAACTCAAATGAAAGAAAATAAAGAAAAATATAGTATATGTGGGACAATGGTCTTGTACCCTGTAAAGATTTGTTATTTGTATTTTAATAAAATGATATTGGCCAGTAGCCAGGCAGGAAGTTGAGGTGGGGCAACCAGGCAGGGTGTAGAGGCTGGGCAACTAGAACAGGAGAATTCTGGGGAGAGGAAAGAGTCTGTTTGCAGTTGTCACCCAGCTGCAGAGGAAGCAAGATGAGAATCCCTCCCTGACAAAGGTACCAAGACACACAGCTAACACAGACAAGAATTAATATAAGTTATAAGAGTTAATAAGAAACCTGAACTAGTAGGCCAACCAATTTATAATTAATGTAGGCCTCTGTGTTTCTTTGGGATTGAAGGCTGTGTGACTGGGCAGGGCAGAAACCTCAGTCAACAGTGGTACATTTACACAATAGAATATGGTGATATTTTATCTGTGTTCTAACAAATAAAACTTGTCTGAAGATCAGAAGATGGAACTAACCACTAGTTAGCTATGGAAGCCAAGCAGTGGTGGCACACACCTTTGATCCCAGCACTTGGGATCTCAAACCTTTGATCTCAGTACTTAGAAGGTGGAAACAGGAAATGATATAGCTGGGCAGAGAGAGAGAGAGAGAGAGAGAGAGAGAGAGAGAGAGAGAGAGAGAGAGAGAGAGATAAGGCAGGAGGAGACAGGAGCTCAGCTTTTAAGTTTGAGGATTTCACAGAGGTAAGAACTGTAGTGGCTGGCTGCTTTTCTTCTCTGATCTTTCAACTTTCAACATCTAATATCTGACTCTGGGATTTTATTATTCAGACCAATTAGAATTCACATTACTATGGAATATAACTTAGCCATTAAAAATAAAAACATGAAATTTTTAAGTAAATCGATAAAACTAGAAAAAACTATATTTTCCTAAATGAGGTAACCTAGAAAGGCAAATATGGTATATATTTGCTTATGTGTGGATGATAGATAGTTGTTAAGTTAAAGATTAGCAAGATACAACCTACAGAATTAAGGGGGTCAGGTCTAGAGTAAGGGACTAGGAGGGAGGGATAGAGCTTACTAGGAAGGAAATACAGCAAATAGCTATGGACAGATGACAGGGTGTGACTGGAATGATAGGCTCCAATGGGGTGAGAGTAAATTGGGGGACAAGGGAGGAAATACAGGGAGGGACAGCTAAAATTAAGAGCCCTTTGGGGAGTTTGTATGGAAACAATACAGTAGAAGCTCCCTCAATTATATATATATATATATATATATATATATATATATATATATATATATACATACACATACATGAAGGTGATCTAAATGAAATGGCCAAATAATGCTGGATACAGAGCCCCAAATGGATGTCGCATCACCAAATGAAGCTTCAGTATTGGGAATGGGTTACATCTAAGTAAGTTGTTGGTCAAAGAGATCCCATGGAAATCCTCAAATAACACAAGCTATCGATGCTCTCCACAAACTGACAGCAAGGCAGTACTGCTGAAAATAACACCTACATAATTCATGGAGAAGCCAAGCTGTGGTCTGCCCAGAGTCTTTACCTCTACCACTGGCTAGTTCTCGGTACTGAAAGGTAGTCTGCATTCTACCAAAGGAAAAACATAAGCACCGTTCCAACTCCAAACTGTTCTATCTGCAATGGTAACCTGCCAGCAAGATACACTGTTGCAATGGTGGTGCCAAGCTTGTGGGAGTAACAAATCTATATCTGATTTGATGTAGGGCCCATTGCATGAGATGGGACCCTTACCCAAAGCTGCTTGGTTGATCAAGATCCTGAGACCAGAATTCCCAGGGACCTAGGGAAAAACCAAATACTAGTGTTCTACAAAAGAAACTCAGCAATAAAATGACTCCTAAAATCAGTTTGCTGTGTCTCCATCAAATCCTTCCAGTCAGGGCCCAGGGATCCCCATGGAAGAGGAGGCAGAAAGAATTTTGTATATGCGTTATATTGTCTGGTTTTGTGTGGTTATTTGGGGACTCTTGAATGTGGGATTATGTGTGTTTCTTGTGTGTTTTCTTGGGCTCTTTTTCTTCTGTCTGTTTTATTCTATTGAGAATTATTTGGTTTTGTTCCCTTATATCATATTAATATTTATTATTAATGTTTAAGTGCTTGTCTGTTTTCTAATATGAGACAGAAAGGGAGTGTATACAGGTGAGAGGGAATGGAGAGGAGGAGGAACTGGGAGGAGTAGAGGGAGGGGAAACCATGATCAGAATGTATGGTATGAAAAACAATTCAATAAAAGAAAAACACCCTACCAAAATTAAAATATACATATATAATACATTGTAATCATATCTACTCATAATTCCCTCTTTTTCTT
The DNA here is from genome assembly GCF_903992535.2 of Arvicola amphibius. Taxonomy (NCBI): domain Eukaryota; kingdom Metazoa; phylum Chordata; class Mammalia; order Rodentia; family Cricetidae; genus Arvicola; species Arvicola amphibius. The sequence continues at coordinate 142,782,734 of NC_052058.2, forward strand.
GATCTCCTTCCAACTGATTTTTTTTATTATGATTATATAGTATCCCACTTGCTCTGATTCATGCTGCCAGAATGCACATAGGTGAAGTGACTATATACTGTAGCATGGGCAAACTGCTAATGGCTACCCTCCACGTGACTATTTCTTCCCTCAGCCACCATAAGCTGGTAAGGGGCAAGATCTCGCCAGTTCATCCTCCATTTATCCTGGAGCTTGGACTGACTTGATTTTTTTGTCTACCTTGTTCCAGAAGCGATAGCTGCTTGGAGTTTATGCATATAATACCTTGTGTCCAGTATCCCACAGCACTCCTCCCCACCCTCTGGCTCTTATATTCTTTCCACTGCCTCTTCTTTGATGCTCCCTGGGCCTTGGGTAAGGGGAGGTGATAAAGATGTCTCTTTTAGGCTGGAATATACACAACCACTTGTTCTCATCAGCTTCACCAGTTATGGTTCTCCACATTAATTGAGGCTCACTGTAGAACCTGGTCCTTATGACGCAATTCATTTTCCCTAGAAAGTACTGATGGGCAGGTGCTGATGCTGGAGTGATTCCTGTGTGATGCTGACCCCATGGTGCAGGTACTTGATGGGAAATGCTGAGGACAAATGATGCAGAGCCATCATCTATCAGGGCCTCTGCTGGACCGCGGTGAGGCCTAAACTATGCAGTCACTTAGTCTGACTATTCTGCTAACTGTAAAAGCCCATAGATTTGTATATTTTTTTTCTTATAAAGCTACCTGACATTCACTCTAAGTTGTAGAAACTCTATTTCCTCTATAGGTAAAATTCTGGTACTACATAATTTTCAAGCAAGAAAAAATGACAGTTTCATTTTCCTCTAAATATTATGCTCTTAGTTATTTGTTGTAAAAAAATACTCCTGTAATTTATAGATGAAAACAAAAATGGAAATGTTTTTTTTTGTTGGAGGGCATTTTTGCTGTTATTACTTATCCTAATGGATGTACTTAGTATCTTTGGAGAGAACAGATTAATGAAGAGATGTGTGTCCCTTTGCTTTTAACTTAATTATTCAAGGCTACTAGTGAATTCACAGATCAAAGATTAAGCCTTAATTGGTCACTTGCCTTTGCATTTTAGAGGCTGATTAATCATTTGAGGGTAGTTATATTGTTTCTATTAATATAAATATCATGCCCGTTTTCTCTGATATTTGTTCCAATGAACATTTTGAAGTGTCCATCATTTGCTTCTGTGGTCTTGAAGTTATATTGGTCCTGAGAGTAGCCAATATATCTGATATGGGATTTCCCCCTTGTATGTTAAAGAAGCTGCTTTGGCAGTCGCCATGGAGCTGTGGAAGGAGAAAGAGGTCATGTAGCCTCCCCAAAACCAAGAGGTAGCAAACCACAAGCCACCATGGTAAAATATAAAGTGATGCAAATGGGTTAATTTAAGATGTAAATTAGTTAATAAGAAGGGTGAGGTAATAGGTCAAATAGTGTTGTAATTAATATAGTTTCTGTGTGGTTGTTTTTGGGATCTGGTTGGCTGGGAACGAAAGTGCAGTCTCTGCTTACAAATAATGCCCAACATGGAGTGCTAACCCACGACCCTGAGATTAAGTTTCATGTTCTACCAACTGAGCTAGCTGGGCATGTGTAGACCAGGCTGGCCTTGAACTCGTGATCCGTCTGCCTCCTCCTTCTTCAGCAAATCCTACCAGCATGTGCAATGTTGAGTGCCAAATTGTAGTAGTATCAAAGAGTTCCGTAGTAGCCCAGAATGGAGTATAACAAAGATTTATTTATTTGGGGATAAACTCACAGTTAGGGCAGTGATCCCACAGTCCTCTGCCTATACTGGGAACTGGAACTGAATCCAACAGAAGAAGGGACCATGTACACTTTACATCTGTACTTATAATATATGAGACCACACCCAGTATGGGCCAGTATCTTAAAGGCTATTGGCTGAAGGAGCTCCCACAACATATATCATTAGCTCCGCGATTCAGGAATTGAATGAATCAGGTATCTTAAAGCCCATAGCTTACAAATGCTGGGTATTCGTAAATACATCTGATTCCGCTTAAAGAGACAGAGTACTAGACTCTCTTCAGGTATTTTTATTTTAAAAATCTTGTCAGATTCAGTTACTTGCTGAAGCAGGACTAATGTAGATATGTTTGTTATTAATCTGAATATTTAAGCAATCATCTCCAGAAACTGCCAAGTAGTTACTGATATGATTGCTGAAAAGTTGCTTCTCTCAGTAAAATCAGATAACAGCACCCACTAACGCTAAAAGCTAAAATGTTGGTTTTATGAACGAAGTGGAGAAGACACAGTTGACCCGACAACCATGGAGTTAAACTGTTCATTGTGGTTGTCATGTTTGGGTTTGGTATCAATTTCCAACATATGTAAAATTAATCTTGTCAGCATTCGAATATATTGTGAATTTCCCTTGATAGTCATTCTCTCCTCTTTACTTATAGGAGCTTTAAAGTTTAGTGGGACCTCAGAGACTGTGGGAGAAAAATAAAAGAATATTCCTTCAGGTTCCACACCTATAAGTGGTGGCCAAGAGGCAAACCTTCAACCATGATGAAGACAACAGTGATCTATACATCTCCTAAAGGATTATCCTGTCAGGGACTGGGGTTCTTCATTCATCACCACCGTTGCATCCACACAGTGGCTGAAAAGTGAGCAAATATCTTGGACGTTGTTGTGACCTGAGGAAGTCAAATATGCTAGAACTAAAAGGCATGAAGAGGATTCATTCTTCTGAAGTTTGACAACTGAATTTTGATGATCCTTGATTTGCCAAAAAAAAATGCTACAAAGACATCTTAACTGTTCACTGTTATTTGAAATTATTGTTATTCACAATATAACCTTAAGAAGTAGGTCTGTACTGGGTGGTTTTATGTGTCACCCTAACCTAAGCTAGAGTAATAAGAGGAAGGAGCCTCAGCTGAGAAAATGCCTCCTGGAGATTCAGCTTTAAAGCATTTTCTCATTTAGTGATCAATGAGAGAGGAAGGACCCAACCCCTGGTGGGTGGTGCTGTCCCTGGACTGCTGGTATGGGGTTCCATAAGAAGGTGGGTGGAGCAAGCCATGGGAAGCAAGCCAGTAAGTAGCACCCCTCCATGGCCTCTGCATCAGTTCCTGCCTCCGGGATCCTGCCTTGCTTGAGTTCCTGTCCTGACTCCCTTCAGTGATGAACAGCAATGCTGAAGTGTAAGCCTGATAAACCCTTTCCTTCTCAATTTGCTTTTTGGTCATGGTATTTTGTTCCATCAGTAGAAACCTTAACTAAGACAAAGTCATATTGCCGATGTGTTTGGAAGGAAAATAAGGACACAACCCTATAGGAATTTCCTTATGTCCGTTAAAAATAACTACAAATGCGCTGGTGGAAGGGGCTCAGCACTTCCAAGTTTGTTTCCCAGCACTTAATGTTGGGCCGTCTACAACCACCTGTGAGTCTTCTGGACTCCTTGGGACCTACAATTGCATGTGCATACACACATGGCATACATACATGGGCATACATACATGGGCATACACATACCAAAACACATGCATAAATAAAGGTAAAATGCAATCTTTAAAAACGAGACAGGTTTCTGGAAGTGTGTTCCCTTCCAACTTGAGTTTCTTTTTTGTCTGTACTTTTATAGACTATACTAAGCAATTTTGTAAAGTAAAACAATTCACAAAAATATTTTTGGCTTTACTACTGGTTTTTTTTTTAGGACTGAAGGTTTGTATGAATAAGGGCAATATATAAAAATATATAGGAGTGGGTAGGGGAAAATTACAAAGTCAAAAAATGTGACCTTGGCACTCATAAATTTATAATCCTGTGCATTTTGTAAGATGCTCAGGGTTTTGTGAAAGGGGAGGTAATAAAAAATGAATATGAAGATTCTGACCAAGATACTTTTAGAACACAATTTAGATATTGCCTCCAATTGGAGAGGGCAGGTTTGTCTGTTTTATTTTTCTTCCAGAAATCATTTTTTGGTTAATATGTCAGAGGACAGTGCTTCTGTGCATAGGAGAGGGAGTCACTCCAGCCACCAGCACTGGAGCCATGCTCCCCCCTTAATGTATGACTCTAAATATCCATTGATTAGTTTGTGCCAACTTAAAGTCAGCATTGTGCAGGAGACACCAGAAACAGGTCAAAGCACATGAAGACACACACATATACATGCATGCACACATAAGCACCTACATGCACATGCATATCACATTCATGCACACAAACATGAAAACACACACATACACATTCATGCACATATTTAACACACACACACACAAATGCACACACTTTAAGACATGAGAACGAATCTAGTCTACAACTTTAAATCTTTACTAAAGGCATTTGGATACTTACTCTTAATGCCTAATTATAAGGAAACAATGTAGATTTTTAAAATGGACCACCAATCTCAACAGATACTTCACCAAAAATGTACAGAGGGCAAATAATCACATGTAAGGACATCCCACATCCCATCTTCCTGAGGGGCTGCAGCAGATACACCCACATAACTCTCAGGATGACTAAACCCGTAACACTGATCAGCAAGTGCTGATCAGAACACGAAGCTGCCAGAGTCCTCATCCACTGTTGCCCATTCAAAATGCCCAGCCTCACTGGAAGGCAGGCAGACAGTTTCTCCAAAACCAAGCATTATCATATTCGGTAGATGAATGAAGCAATAGACGTTGGAACAATTTTATTTATCCCTCAAAATAAATAAAATAATAAAATGATAAATGAACTTTCAGGCTCTAAGAATTGAGAGGAGGGAATGTGGACTCAGATGGCCACATGAGATGATTTGCAAAGACTGAACAATGCATGCTGTGCTTTACAATATCCTCCCAAAGTCAAAACTGTTGACGGGGAAAAGACCAGGGGCTGCTAAGGTGGCAGGTTTAAGGATGGTCAGCTGGGGCCAAGAGGATCTCCAGGGCAGGAAAAAAAAAAAAAAAACAACTCAGGTTTGGAGTCTATGACATGTCTGTTTCGCAGATCACAGACTCAATCCCTCCAGAGGTGAGTACTAGGCAGGTCCACCTGAAGCCCTGTGTGATTTTGAAGTATTAATGTAGAATCATGAGTTTGAAGGAATTACCATTCTGCTATGAGATTCTGACCGGGGGCAAGGCTAGGCATGTGTGGGGCAGGGGACACATGAAGTATCTTGGAGCTTTTCACTTTTTCTGTGAACCTAAATGCACTAAAAAAAATACGTTTCCATCAGCCACCTCTTTAGAACAGGCTGAACATAAAGCATACAACCACAATATGTAGTTTTCCGGAAATGTTCTTTGGTGGGGCTGGAAAACGCAATATGAAATCAAATAAAAGGGGAATCTAGTTTCTTATCAGTTTATGGTCTGGGGGATTTTTTTCAGTTAGTCAAACTTCTTGTAGATACAATGTCCACGGGAAGATGCTAGAACCAAATCCAAGCCAAAAGCAGACAAGGAGAGGAGGAAACAGAAAACTGGTTAAGTGGCCCGAAGTTGTGAGACTACAGTGCAGAACTCCATTACCATAGCCTTATTCCCCCTCTGTGTGTGTGTGTGTTTTTTTTAAAATAGTATTCTCTGAAAAGCACTAGATGTAATAAAGTCAATTTAAAATTTGTTCTACCAATCTTTTGCATCTGTAATTTTCCCATTAAACGTAAATGCCCATGAGGCAAGCTATTTGCATTACATTGCATTTGCAGTCTTTAAAACAAACTATAAATCCCCTCCTTGTTTCATGTGATTGATGCCGTGTATATAAATACCACCATAAACCTCAAAGGGGACTAACAGTGACAGTAAATTAAAGTTTTCAAGTCTGCCAGCATCTCAGCACTCCAGCCCTTGATCTTAAGCAGCGCTGTTAACCCCCCACCTTATTGCCCTCCCGAACCTTTTTTTTCCTTCTCTCCCCATTCTGCTTCCCCCCCCCCCCATCTGATTTCCTTGGGAAACACCTTCGTGGTCATGCAGTCGCACCAGGGCTGGGGTAGGCAGTTAATTAAATTGAGGCAGCTCAGCTTGTTGGAGAGCTGAAGGCCCTGACTTGCAAGTCCTCTCCTATTTGGGATGAGGAATCTGGGGGGGGGGGGCCTTCTTTGTGTAAACAATGGGCAGCCACAGGGATACTGATTAACTGGCCCAAACCCCAGGCTCAGCTGCTTTTCTGTCTATTGTCTTCTTCCCGGTGCCTTCCCTTTGGGATGAGAAGGAGACAGGAGGAGATGGTGGAGGGGGAGACACAAGAAAGGAGAAGACAGAGCAGTCAGTGTCTAGCCATAGTGTTCAAGTTCTAGTTAAAATAACCTCTCTGCCCACTCTCACTTCGCTCTCTCCTTAACCATGGAGATAGCCACATCTTAGTAAAGCTTAGAGCATGATAGACAGAATTGGTCACCTATGTAGGAAGACTTACTTGAGACATAAACAAGTTTCCTGGGACTCCAAGGATCCTGAAGTCAGTAATTCATTGATGGGTATAGCTGCTGAATTCTTTCTTGTCTTTGTCTGACTGCAGGAGGACTGGCTTTAGTGACCATGGAGAAGACAAACACATGGCCTCATGGCCTCTTTGCCTCCTATTCAGTGTCAACGGAGTCTTCTCCGTTGAGCCAGTCACTGAAGGTTTCTTGACTGACTCCAAGCCATCATTTCCAAAACGCTCTCTAAGTCTAATTGATTCGGGGTGCATTGAGGTTTCTCATGGTGGCTTTCGAGGCCGCTCATAAATTCTCTCCCAGTTTTCCCCAGATTAAAATGAAAATAATTGTAAAATCCCAGATGGACTTTTTTTTTCCTCACTGTGTGTTTCAGATATGACTTCAAAATAGGAATGTAAATTAGTAAAGGTTCCTAGCTCATATATACAAAACTCTTGGGGAACTGGCAAATCTTCAAGGAGAGGTAAATTATCCCTCCAGAAGGGAAACGGAAGACACAGAGGGGAAGTGTCTGGGAGGTGGGGAGGAGAGACCGAGGAAGGGAAGTGAAGGCAATGAGAGAGGGAAGCTAATTAATTAATTTAGGCTATTAATCTAGGAGAAATGTCCTTTGACAATTCCAGCATCAGTAGTGTATCCCACATGAATATTGACAGAGACTCTGAAAAAATATGTTTGGAGAAGAGTACTTAGGTGATTTCTCATCTCTTCTAGAACATCCGAAGAACATATATGGAAGAATCCAAAAAATATTGACCCTGGGAACAAAAGTCTGCCTAACATAGAGCTCTCAAATCTTCCTTGCTCCCCTCCCCACTCCAGCCCCTGAATGCTACGTGTGTTCCTTTCTATCCTGTACACTGATAACCTCCCCAGAGGTGTCAGAATTCCTTAGACAAGTGCTGGTGGCAGTGCTTGTTGTGCCTGTGCTTTTTCTAAGAGTCTTCCATAACTAAGTAACAAACTGAAAACTCTCAAAGACATTTCTGCAGATGTGAAAGTTAAGTATTTGTGCAAAGGACTCTTTGGACACAGTTAAAGGTTTAAGAAAGGAATTGTGGGAAGGGGAAGTGTCACTCTTTTGAGTGTTCTCTGCACACCCAGTCATTCTAATTGAGATTTCGTTCTGTCAGCCTTTAAAACAACCCACAAAGCAGTCCCATACATTTTATTTTATTTTATGTTTATGTCATTAAGAGTGGGGGAATTAGTATCTAAGAGGTGTCTTCAAAGCCCTAAAATTCAATCTCAGTGTTGCTGTTTTTTAGATGTTAGCTTTAAAATTTTTCAAATTAAATACAGCTATACAAAATGTGAAATCTTTAAGACTAATCCTAGACATGGAATCCGGGATTTAGAGAACACCCCACCTGTGCCATTGACCCAAGACTTTGAAGTTAGATATGGGGCCCTGGCATCCTGTTACTGACCTGCAGTTAGATTTTGTGGAATAAACAGAATGAATAACTCAGGCTGCATGGACATGCATGTGCACATGCGTTGGGTATAAGAGAGTTAGAAGCAGAGTGGTGTTGGAAGAGACAAGAGCATGTTCTTAACGTCATGTAATATTAGAAACAAAGAATGCCGGAGAAAATATCTTAGAATACAAGGTTTATTCTGAAAGTCACGGGACCCTATTTAAAGAGGGACTTCCCTCTCAATGCCCACCTCTCTCTAGCTTACAAAGATCACCATGACTCCATTAGACACATCTGCTTTTCCATCTCATTCTTTAGGTACAGGTTAAAGCATGTCTACATTGTTTCCCTTTTCCTTAAAGCCTGGTTCAAGGCTACATAACATGTAATCTAGTTAGGGTTTCTATGGCTGTGATAAAAGACTATGACCAAAAGTCACTTGGTATGGAAATGGTTTATTTTGCTTTTGAAGGAAGACACGGCAGGAACTCTAGCAGGGCAGGAACCTGGAGGCAGGAACTAGCGCTATGGAGGAGTGCCTCTTATTGTCTTGCTCCTTGTGACTTGCTTAGCCTGTTTTCTTATACAGCACAGTACTATTTGCCTAGGGAGGTCTATTTCTTATACAACACAGTACCATTGCCTGCAAGGTCACACTAGTCACCCTGGTAACTTGATGAGTTCACTTAGCCAAGTGAAGCTGTGGAAAACAGGAGGAAACAGGGTATTCAATCCTCAGGAATCACACAAACCAAATCGTTCTTTCAGAGATGGGAACGAAGGTCTATTGTAACCACATTTGACTTTTCAGGGAAAACTTAGGATCTATGCTTTTATTTGAATAACCTTGATAGTAAAATGTTGACTATTGATTTAAATATCAGATGTTTTGTTATAAGTTCATTAAGAGGAGGGAGGAAGTAGAGGAGATAATTGTATTCTGATTAACTTCTTTCTCTATTCTTTCTCTCTCCCTCCCCCCTCTTGTGTGTGTGTGTATGTCTGTGTGTGTGTGTGTGTGTATTTGTGTGTCATTGTTGTCATTGAAGATGGGAATCAAATCTAGGGTCTTGCTCCCACCAAGCCTGTGGTTTATCACCAAGTCCAACCCCAGCTCCTGATTTTATGTGAATGAATTTCATCTGGCATTAACAACAAAGTGATGATGAAAGCTTTTTGTCGCTAATGGGGAAAACCAGTCAAAAATCTCCAGTTTTCTTCTGTGAAAGATTTGTGAAGTGATTGCTTGTGGTCCCTTATTAATTTTCTAATTGAAATTGAAGATGACATATTGCACAGCAGAAATAAAATCTTGAAAGTAATGCGCATAACCAAATATCCATGTTTTGACTCTGCTCTAGTTCCGAGAATTTCTTATTTTTTGCAGTCGTAAACATTGTGTGTGTGGCACTGACTTGCTTGTAGTTGGTGCTTAAAATTATCCCTGCTTTATTGTTGGTGCTAAAACAACTACTTCTGATTTATATTATTTCCTTTTATGGGAAGACTGGGACAACATCACCAGCAGCATTAGAATCCAGGAGTCTTATATGTGTCCTCTCATTGAAGGGTCCTGACACCACCAGCTCTATAATCAGAGACGAGCACAGGGGAAGCTCACTGGAAGAACACGGGTTGCAGTGGGTTCTGCTGGGTGGCAGGATATTGAACGGCTGGATTCGGTTTCATTTCCGCTGAACATCCATATTCTGAAGCCGTTGGGACTCTGCTAAGCAAGGCCACTCCACTGACAAGCTCAGTGTCACACAATAATCCCCCTTTGACACTGTGAAAGCTCACATCTTTCCCGCTCATTTAGTGAGTTTTCAAAAATTAACGGACAGAAATTTTGATGGCAAAGGGGCCAGAAGAGCAGAAGGGAGCAAAGGGGGCAGAAGAGCCTCTACCGATCTTTCTAGTGAAGTAGCAATTTCATAATAGTGGCTTGCTGTATAAAGTCAGGTACCACATATCCTTTTGGGGGGCCAAGCAGATTGCAAATATATCCTTCTTCAGTCATTTTATTAATTCAGAAACGCCGAGACCTGAAGTTCAACACAGGGACCTACAGACTCTGCCAATTAGAATAAACGGCCGTGCCCCACTAAGACTGTGTCGTTTGGCTTAACAGATGATGACAATTTACCTTTGGAATATCCTTGTCACTGTAAAAAGAATTAAAATTATAACTCTTCCCCAGTCTTAGTGCAGTGCCTTCAACAGACTGTAGTGTGCTGAGTTTCAAGTAATATTCCTCTGTCGCCCCATATCCCCAGGTCCTGGATAAAAATGAAATGTGCATTTCATAAGAAGATCCCAGCGAGCAGTAATAAGAAAAAGCATTCAATCATAGTCAATTGACTAAGGCTGCAGGGACAGGCTCAAGCTACCATTCTTTTTTTTAATAAGGACTCAAAGAAAAATTAAATAGAAATATTTCTACCACGAGATCCAGCTGGCTAGGAAAAGAGATGGACTTACGTCTTTCGCACAATGAAGACAATTTTCTTTAATTAATTTATAATTTATCACATTAGTTGCAATAATAATTAAAAATACTAGCCAAGGCAATACATATTCCTTTAAGCACAATATGAGACCATATCAGAATATTTGTCAGATACCATTGCACCTTATACCTTCATTGAAACAGAGCATACCCTCTTTTTCCCATTAAGTTTGTGAAAACCTGGCAACATTTGGTCTCCGCAGGGTCAGGATTTCTAGTTTCAGAGTTGTCAACAAAATTGAAAACAAAATGTCCAAAGTATGTCTTGACTTAAAAAAAAAGAAAATCGAATCCTGTCTTTAGAAATGTCTTAGATCATAGAATCCACCCCCATGCCATTCAGAAACATTCTGTTATCAAAGAAGTGTGCTAAATGTGGATAGCCATTTCTTTTCAAATAGTGACCAGTCCCCAGCAAAGTGGTCAGACTACATTGGCATATTTCCATCCTCTGAAAACAATAACGTTTCCCAGTATTTGGGAGCAGAGGGAACAAAATCTTCAGACCCTCTAGCAGACGGGATTTTGCATACATTTAGAACAAATCTTTTCCCTTCACTCACACGAAACCTCCCTATGGTCAGATCCACAGCATCATCTGTGGCTCTAAAACTGTTGGGAACTTTCCCATTTTCTCATTCATTTGGGAATGAATTTCACTCTAAGGTCATTAAATACCACGGACTACACTGTTTAAAAAAAAAAAAATCAACAGATCCAGAAAGTCCAACATTAAAAAAAATGTTTAAAATAATAGTTGTTTAGAGAGACCTCTGTGGATCCCAGTACTCCGGAATCTTCTCCTGGGTTGTGAACAATCAAAGATTTATTCGAGCTCTCTGCTCACTGGGAAATGAAGACCCAGAAGCTCATTATCATATCTATTAAAAAGCAGAAACTGGGGTATATCTAAGAAAAGATGTATTACTTTTCAAACCGCACTGCAAACTGCAGGCCAGGAGGGACTTGAACTATATAAAAATACTCTCTCACTCGTGGGGGAGGGGTGGAAAGAAGGTGGGAGTGGAGTTTCACAGTCCCAAACAGCAGGAACACCTCCCTGTCCCACCCTGGCCACCACCAGCACACTGCACTGTGCTTCTTCTGTTTTCTTTGACCCAGGATGTCTGATGTCAGACTCTTGATTTGACCTGGGGACATGATGTCAGGACTCCTAAGACCTTGAGGGGACAAGTCAGGGGTGATGAGGGAGGTTTGATGAACAATGACCAGTTAAATTCCAGTTAACCCCAATTTTAAACCTTCACCTTCGCTAATTGGATTAATTTGTCAGCTGGCGATACAGCCATAAAGTCTACGAGGGCCAACTTTGTGCCATGTTGTTACGAGACAGAAATCATGACTCTGGCGTGGACTGTCCTTCAGAGTGGATCTATAAGCAATCTCTGCGGAGATAGAACAAAGTTGACCTTGAACTGTAAAGTTGGCAGGGTCATTAATTACAGATATTCTCTTTACAATCCCCCCCCCCCCAAAATACGCCAAGTAAGCAAATTCCTTCTCAATTAAGAGCTTTCCAAACTCCAGCCTTAATGAAATGTTAATTAAAGCCAATGGAAAAGTCATGTTAAAAAATGAATAAAATAAAGTACTTAAAGGTGTCATTTTGACTCCCTTGACCAATTCAAGTGTATTGACGCTCACAACTTTCAATAGTCTTAGTGCATTCTGTGGACGAATAACCCAACCTAGAAAATTGTGCTTCTTTTTGTGGGGACCCTCACTACCCAATGACATGCAGCTCCTGCCTTCTCATCAAAATGACCAAAGGCTGTTTCCAAATGATCAAAACTTGGAGGGATGGGGAAGAAAGTTTCTGTATGCTGTTATGTTGGATATCAATGACAAAATATGACTTTATAGGTCTCCCTTGCTAGGAGAATCTGCGAATGAACCCAGTCTGAGTGAAACGGAGCCTCAGTGCCAATCGTGTGTATTTCTCTCTGGTTAAAGTGGAAATCTTTCCAAGTCAACCCAGTTGGAATGAACAGAGGCGCTGTTATCCCCGAAAATATGTTAATAAGCCTTCAAAATATTGTGTTTTAGAATTGGCTAAAGGGCAAGTAGCTATCTTCCACATTGTCTGTGTCTTGGGTGAGCCAGCACCCACATGCCGAAAGAGATACAAGGCTGCCAGTGTTCTGCACAGGCTTGAAGTCACAAAAGCAATGCTGTGGCGTTCCCTGCTTCTATCAGCTCTAACAAAGGACAGCTCTAGAGACCAGATAGGCCAAGAAAATCTAGATTGTATTTGGGAATTCTGTGTCTTTTTCTTTTTTGGGTGATAACATTACTAAAAATATTACTGGTACATTTTCCGCCTTTACCAACAAAAAAAAAAAAAAAAAAAAAACAATTCACAGGAGACGGTAAAAATGATCAGACTATGGAAGTTAATTATACTGTGTTTCCTCTCCTCACCCCTCCCCCTCCCACTTCTGTGTATGTATATGTGTATGTATGAGAAATAGAGAAAGAGTGAGAAAGAGAGAGAGAGAGATCCCCAAATCCAAGCCTTTTTGTATCATCAAAACCAGATCTGGTCACCTGTTGACAACAGAAATAGAAAAGAAACAAAGCCAAAGGCTGAGATGAGGACAAAATAATAGAAAGTAATGGATGTTGACAATAAATTATCAAAACAATAATCATGTTTAGCCAATCCCTTTGTGGGAAACCGTCATTACGATGCCAGTGCCAGCTGTCTGAAACTTTAATTTAAGTGCTTGCTTGAGGCGAGCCATTTGGAATGCTAGTTTAGAATGTTTTATAGCCCCAGCAATATGTTTTACTAACCTCAGATACTGTGCTGATGCTTTCAATAGTAACTATATAATTTGTACATGGGGGCTTCGGGGTGAGCTTGGCTTTCTGTTAAAAGGGTCTTCTGTACGATGAAAGGGCAGGAACTTCTGGCTTAGTCCAGTCTCTGTGGCCTTTGGCACTGGGTATACCTGCCACCGATGCGACTTAAGGATGTTAACTTTAAGTACATTCTTTCACATTGTTTGCAGAGAAACAAAAATTCTCCATTGGAAACTAAAGAGCCTGTGGCTTAGCATCAGGTGGTCAATAAACTTTACTTGAGTCCTGTACAAGCAATCATTCTCCTAACCAAGACCACCCAAGATCAGGCAGAATTATGTTCTGCCGCATTATCAAAAGCACATATCTATATTTCCCTGATGGTGGATTAGCATTGAATATATATATATATATATATATATATATATATATATATATATATATATATATGAAGATAATGATTAATGTTACCTTTAAGCGCAACACTATGTTTGCCTAGTCAATTTGCCTGTTGCTATGGTAAAATATTCTGACACCTGATTATAGTCCAAGGTGGAGCTCATTGTGATGGGGAAGGAAACTTGAAGCAGCTGCTTATATAGAATCAAGGGTTGGGAGCACAGGGCAATGAATGCCTGCTGTTCCTCAGCTCTCTCTTCCTGCTGTGCAGTCGAGGATCCCAACGATAGAATGGTGTTTTCCACAGGTGGCAGGGTTTTCACACCCACTGATGCTCTCAAGATAGCCCCACAGAGGCAGTCCCAGAAGCCCGTCTCTCAGGTGATTCAAGATGCCAGCCAATTGACAATTAGCACTATCGCAAGACTCTAGCACATAACCCATCTCTGAGAATTTTTGAAACTGTCCTTCTCAAACTTACTTGATATAAGCTACGAACGTTGGACAAGTGATGCTAATGAAAGATTAATTACAAATTTCATTACTATTATAATATTTTTAAGAGACTATGTACATAGCTGTGAGGTTAACATTGATGACGTTGTTTGTCTGTTCAGAATTTGTGAACCATCTTACGTTCCCTACCCCACACTCATAAGAGCATCCCTGAGAGGGTTAATGTAATCTTAGAGTTGAATAATCAGATCTGTGATGAACTCGGTTATATGTTTTCTGAGATCAGCATGAAAAACTATACAGCACAGTTTACAGCACTTTACATTTCCTTCAAAAATAACAGTTGAAACACCCAAAATATGAAGTATCATACAATTCTATATCTAAGTGCTAAGGGAAAATTATTCCAACTGGAGATCTCTGCTATCTCACAGAATGGCTGCTAATCACCGTGGATCCTTTCCAGGTTCGGAAACTTCAGTCCTAGAAACGGCATCTGATGATCTGCAGTGTACAAACCTCCTGGTAAAAACAGTGGGACAACATGGGACACCTATGGTTAACATCCATTCACTAGATAGTTCCCTGGCAACAGTTTCTTCCTGTGGGTCAATTCAGATGGTATCCATTACCTCATGAGTGAATCACAGAAGAGCTTCGCTTGCAAGTACTGTTCATATATGTAGACATGTGCACTTCTGGTAGAATGTGTATATGTCATTCCCTAGAACAGTATGTAGCCCAGAAGAGAGACTTTATAAATATGAGGTTTATGAATCAATATCACTACACTTTATTGGAACTGGCCAGGCTTGCCTCCTTAAAATGTTTTAGAACAAATGTTTTTGCAAAACAATAGCTCCTCCTCTCTCTCCAAAGTATTGGCTTTGTAATTCTAGACGCTTGTGTATGAATTTATAGCCGGCCCTGTTTGAAATTACTATGCCTAGAAACCAACGCTCTACTTAATTGGCATCTGCAATGCAACTTTTCAATTAATTAGTATTTTCTTTCAGAGGCAAGGGTATCATTGATGTACTACATATGATATTTACCACTTTTACGCTTCTGTGAAAATGTTTTCGTAGGACGTGGGCAAAAGGGATTCATTAAAAGCTTCTGTTATCTGCAGAGCACAAAGAGTCAAGTCAGAGGGGTACTGCCCAGCAGACATTCGAAATGGGGGGTGCTTGGGTAGAATGGAACATTCTTCTGGAAACCAGGCTAGGATTCCTAAAGTTCAACACTATACAAAGGATCATGGACGTGAACTAAAAAGAGTTGAGCCTGTCCACCAGTTTCCATCCACTTAAATAGCTTGGCCACCTGGCAGTTCAAAGTGGCTGTTAATATGGCATAGAATTTTTGAAGTTGGAATTGGTATGACTTTGCACTCTTGCTTTGCATGATATGTTGGTTTTCACTGAGCAACCAATATTGGAAACTTGAAGAAAAAGTTAATATTTATTTATCACCCAGAAGTGCAATCAGAAACAACTGTGCTTTCATTCATTTAAACACATTTTCCATCGGAATAAATGATAAATAAATAAATAAATAAATAAATAAATAAATGTTTTTATATTTAAATAGTGTCCTTCCACGTGTTTCTTCTTGTGGCTCCTTAGCTTTTATTTCCAAATGCTGCAAGCATCCAACCACATCTTTTCTCTCCTAGCTGTCCATGCTGGCTCAGGCCTTCACATCAATCTTTTGATTTCTGCAAAGGCTTAGTGAAAAGTTTGTACTCTTTTGTTTTTGCAATCATCCTTAAATGACATTAAACCCTTCTTTTTATTCTCTGGTGCAACGTCTTGCAGACTACCTAGCTTTCCCACCAACTGTCTAAGCAGAACTCATTTGTTCATGGATTTATTTCTTCATCCACCCGTTCAGTCACTATGATCTCTTCCATACTGTCCAGCGAGTAGGCATTGTACAAGTAGTAGATAATAGGTCCTCACTACTCCACATAAAAGGTGACAATCTAGTTAAAGAGACAGGACCCCCACAAAAAAATTCTGGCTCCATTTCTTATTAGCCTTATTTTGGGGCAAGTTGCTTGATCTAGTTGTGCCTCAGTTTATATTACTGTAAAGTAAGCAAATGACATTGTTTTGAGGAATTGTGATAAAGGCTAATGAGATAATATACATTCAGTTCGGACACCGTTAGTTAGTGAAAGCGTACAATAATAGTTCATTACCATGTGGAAGCCAAGAATAAAGAAAAGCAATAGAAGAAATTCACTACTGAATAAGAGAAGGAAAAGAGGAAGGAGTTAAGATCTCCCACAGCTAAGAACTGAGCAATTCCTTTTACCAGTTGACACTCTTCTACCAGAATATCTCTTTGGCCCAGGTATCTGGAGCTGTGGCTGGAGATATTATGGGTTCAGGAGAGGGGAGGGACAGGAAGACCCAAGTCCTGGAATTTTCTAAGGACTGTCAGTCACTCATCAGAGAAGATCATTGTTATAAGAGTGTCCTCTTCCTGTGTGCTACCCTGGAAAGTTGGTGGCGTTTTGTCACCTGATGCTTGGGAGGACTTCTTTCACATGCATGCTGGAGTAGGGAGCATGCAGACTGTACTGAGAGACATTTTGTCATACCTGCCTGTCTTTTGATGGCACCTTATGTTATCACACTACAGAAAAATACTTTGGTGGGGATCCAGTCCCCCTGCATCATAGGTGAGAGCAAGAGCAAGGGTCTTTGCAGATCCAGTACGTGGCACCCTGACCAGTACAAAATACTAAGCAGACATTCAGTAAGGATGATGAGTCAAAGGGGTAACATGAGTTATTATAAGACAGTCAGGAAACAAAAGGCCTCGGGGCCTGACTTACTCTGCTAGATTTCGAGGGGCTCTGTGCCTTTGCCATGCTGTATTCATAGAGTTCGAAGTGAGAGTGGCTCTCTGAACCCCATCATCTACTGTCCAGAGAAAGTGGACCGAGGTCCTTTGGGTCTTGAAGAGAAATGCTCATTTTGGGATGGCGGCAAAGTTCGGGGCCAAGGAATCCCCCTTATTGGAAGAAGAGCCCAAATGCTATCAAGCTGAAATGGATTTGGCTGGACCTTAAAAGCACTAAGTTGGTGATGGAAAGCTAAGTGGGGGAGCTTCCCCTTCTAGCAAAGGAAACAATAAACTACATCAACAAGAAATAACTCAGGGATCACAAACCCCCCCCCCCCCCCCCCACCCGGCCTCTTTGCTTGCACCAGCATACCATAGGAACAAAGAACTTTAGAAATGAAAACTCATGAGCTGGGAGACTTCTCAGTGGGTAAAATGCTTGCTGTACAAGCATGAGAAACTGAGTTCAGATTCCTGGAATGCTCATAAAATGTTGGACAGAGCACCATGTGCCGATACCTTTAGGATTGGCCTTCATGCACACAGCACAGGTATAATACCTGAACACACATGAGTACACACACACACACACACACACACACAAAACTACAATAACTAAAAAAAAAGCATTGTCAGTCAGAAATACACACCTTCAAATACTCAACAGAGTATACTAGGAAGATAAAAGATTATCTAAGTTTTAATCTTGGTTATTTTAGAACCAACTAGAATTCATGTAGGCATTTGGTAGTTCCCTTGCTTTCACAGAATGCAGCAAAATATCTCAGAGTTGAAACTGCATTGTTCTAACTGAGGTTAAAAACTTCACTGGAAAGAGAGACATATTTGGAGCTAATCTACATGGGAAGTAGAAAAAGACAAGATCTCTTGAGTAAATTGGGAGCGTGGGGATCACGAGGGAGGGTAGAAGGGGAAGAGAGAGGGAGGGAGGGGAGCAGAGAAAAATAAGAACCTCAATAAAAGCAATAAAAAATAAACAAATAAATAGAACAGAAAAAAAGATTTTAAAAAAAGCCACTGGAAAGTTATGAAGACTGATTATAGTATCTTTTATCCATTCCTTTTTTGTTTAATTATTTTCTTTTCTGACCCTCAAAAATGGCACAAACCAGGAAAAGCCTTCATAGCATAGAAAATTTTATTTGAAAAAATACTAACACACATTAGCTGGTTGAGAATGTAAACTCCTTCTATACTACAGAGTAAAAAAATTGTAGAATTTTTAAAAAGCAAGAGGTTATCAGCCAAGCAATTTGTGTTTCATTGCAACATGAATTAAATGGTTAGAATTGGCTGTGTTGCAATCTAGTTGATACCTGCCAGAAGCCTTGGGTCATCTTTCTTCCATTAGTAGGGGTCTCCTGTTCAGCCATCCCTCCATACCCATATTCATCTGAGACATAATTGAGTACTTCTTGTCAGTCTTGTCTAGTAATGGGATCTTCACTCACAGAAACCCAGAGTCTGCCTTTTCCTCATTCTACAAAGAGAAAATACTATTTCTTTTCAGGGATAGAAAAGCAAAAGCTACAGGGGAAAGCTAGGACTCTAACTTCATGTCATCTAATAGTCCTTTTTTGGAGGGTGGGGGTAGGGTTTCCAAGACAGGGTTTCTCTGTGGCTTTGGAGCCTGTCCTGGAACTAGCTCTTGTAGACCAGGCTGGCCTCAAACTCACAGAGATCTACCTGCCTCTGCCTCCCGAGTGCTGGGATTAAAGGCGTGCGCCACCACTGCCCAGCTTCATCTAGTGTTCTTTCATTTACCTTCCAGCCCAGGAGCTCCCAGTTGTCCAACTGCTAAGACACAGAATTGCTCTGCAGCCAAGTTACTGTAAAGTCTCCATTTGGGGCTGATCTACCTTATCCCAAAAGGCTGTGGGAGACAATGAACATTTTGCCACGTGCAAGACAAAGCGAGTCACCTATTGACCATAACGTGCCTTCAAGAAATGAAGGGTAGACTTTTGCATTTGCTTTCAGTGCAAGCGACCATCAAATTGTGGCCTGCGATTCTCATCTTAGCTTGTGCACAGGTCTGCTGATTTAGTTCACACTGAGGTCAGTCCACACATCCTTCCGATGGTTGTGGGGAAGGTACTGAAGTGAATATTTTGAATCCATTCATTGGACTTTCAGCTTTCACTGATTCCTCATTGGTTTTAGAGTCTGTCAGAATAGAAAGGACCAGGTTTCTCTTTGCTGTGAACAAATGGTCCTACCTTTCGGCACGTGGGACTGAACTCAAAGGTTTGTTTTAAGTCCTTTCCTAAATGCGTTTTTGAATCTGAAAATCTACTTGGCTGGTTATGAAGTCAATAGGACATGATAAAGGGGAAAACCACATCCTCGGGATGTATTCGAGAAGAAAAGGTGATCCTTTGTGCTCCATGGGTACTTCTTATCCATAAAAACCTAGCTCTTAAGTAAGTTTTCTACTTTTCTGTGAGTTCCCCATACATACATGAAGAAGCCAGAGGAGCATGTTTGGTGTCTTCCTCTATCACTGTTCACATTGCTTTTTTGGGATAAGGTCTCTCACTGAACCAAAGTTGGCCATTTTGACAGGCTGACTGGCCACCAAGCTCCTGGGTTCTACTTGTCTCTGGTTTCCCATGTTAGAGGTATAGACTCATGCATCCATGCCCATAGAGTAAGTGAGTGCTTAAACAGGTCCTCTAGCTCTCCCAGTAATAAGTCTTGCCCACTGAGCCATCTCGCTAGCCTTTCTGTACCGTTTCAAAAGCACTAAAGTTAAGTTGCTGTTACTGAACAATTCTTATCTAAGACAACCCTGTGAGTAACTGTAGAATTCAAGCATGGTCTAGTTACTTTACTTGTTTTAGGTTCATTTCCACATGTTTATAGTTGCATTTGTATCTTAACCCAGTTAGTGGAAAGAAATGAATACAACAGCTTGTAACATCGCATGTTTTCTCTTCCTTCATCAAGATAACCTGGATGCATATACGGTGTGCATTGTTAACTAGTTACTATTCATTTTGTGTGTGCATATTTATAGACGTGTCATACAAATATATGTAGTACCACATGCATATACAATAGATTCAGAGCTGTATGCCCACATCATTTAATTAAATGTATGTACTATAATACATATTTACTTTAAAAGATCTTTAATTTAGCATATTGAAAATACATCGTTTCTCATATTGGGTATAAGTATATAGCCAAATGAGTTCATGGGGGCTGTTTGCTGTGAACGGTGTCGGGCTTTCCCATTTCGGTTCTCCTTCAGTGCAAACACATATTCTTCATTTAAAAAATGATTCTGCCACTTTTGTTCCATTGAAAGCGTTAAGTGCCAAATCCCTGAGTCATACCCTTTTGCCTACTCTGAAATGTGTGCCAAGTTCTGTCTCCAAGGCAAAGCAGAGATAAACACCTTTTTACTAACATTTCGATCTTTTGCTCAAATTTGAGGGCCCCCTCACACCAGCCTCCGACACCACCCCTCTCTAGAGCCCATGCTTTCCTCTTCCTATTTTCTCCCAGAATGTTTGCAAACATTCTGTGTAACTGGCAAGTTGTTTGTTCTGCCTTTGCATTGCAGTCTGCCTAATGCAATTATTTGTAAACTGCCGCCATAACTCTTCCTTGGGTAATGTCTGCAAACTGTTTACTAAACAGTAAACTCAATCATGCATTCATTGCTGCAAATGTCTCCAAATGGCTTCAGAGTGGAGCTGACTTGACATTTTTGCCTCTTTGCAAAGCCATGGAGGCTGTTTTCTGAATACACACCAAGTTCCCTCATGTTCAGTTATTCTGTTTGCTGTTCCTTCTCTAACCTATTACAGACGGGCATGGCTTCTTTTCTGGGTCAGTGCATTTACCACGTACTGGTGTATCCAAAGGAAACTGGGTAAGGGCTAAGACATTCCTCTCCACCGAACAAGGAGAAAGTGGGAAACATGGCACGGACAAGAGTCCAAGCATTAAGTACTGCTTGGCTAGTCACTGAGTATGTTAGCCAAGCCCACGCCTGTCTCATCCAAGTGAGGCTTTGTCTTGAAAATCAGACTCGGGTGATAAGGGAATGAAGAAAGGACAGACACATATACAGAAAACCTGGGGTGAGGTCGTCCATGTGCTCTCTGATGGAATCTCACCTGTATGCAACAACCTCAGACTTCTTCATAATTATTGCACATAGCACAGCGGGGAGGGGTGGGATTGGCAGGAAGACTCTGCCGAGGAGTAGTCTCAGGGTGTGAACACACAGGAGGAGGAAGTCGTGGACCATGCTTTCTGTACACTCTATCAGTATTCACACTTGGACCAGAGGAAGGCCTGAGCCTGACCGGGGGAGGCTTTACCAATTCCCATGACTGTGAGGTACTGGGGTCTTGGTCAATAATAGCACGCATTCCTTTAGGACTTCATACGCCCCTTACACATTTACTCAGGGCTTCCTCCTGTACACGCTACACACACTCTGTTAAAGGCACTGTGTGACGCTTCCTGAGAGATGCGTTGTAAAGGCGTGGCTCTGTCCATTTGAGTCAATATTGGGCATGATCATGAGAGGATGAAGAAAGGTCAAAATAACTTGTAACTGTTGATCTAGAGAGCTGAGGGAATTACAGTATTCCTATTCAGAGTAGACCAAAGTGATGTAATCTTACTTGGGGAAGAATTAGAGAAACACTACATACAATATTTGGGGCAGAGTCAACAGCAAAGAATTTTAACAGAACAGTCTATCTGAATCATTTATCATGATACCAGTTTTGGAATAAACAGGGTTTCTCATTGTAGGGGATAAGAGAGGAGGGCTGACTCTTATATAAAGGAAACTTTTAGTGGAGAGCGGGAGGGGGGAACATTTATGAGGGAAAGAGATACTGGAAATGTCTCAGGATGTCAGGGGTGGGCCACCATGAACAGCGCTATTATAGGTATTAAACAAGCACACTGTTCACACTGATGGGGGAATGGGCTATCACAGGCATGGAGAAGGTAGTAAGAGCACATTGTTCACACTGATGGTGGAATGGGCTATCACAGGCATGGAGAAGACAGTAAGAGCACACTGATCATCACACTGATGGGGGTATTGGGCTATCACTGGAAACACCTAAGCAAACTCAAGGCCATGGGTCAATCTGATGGGTGAAGGTCTTAGGAAAGGCAAGGGGAACTCTAGTGGCTGCCTCCATGCCGGCAGATTTTAGCTCTGAAGGGAGAGAGGCTGAGAAGGGACCAGTGAAACACCCTGAATTTGCCCATTGTTCCTCTGTTTCCAATCTTGCTTCAGAACAGCACTTCTAAATCATTAACATCTCCAAACCATCCTCAGGGATCCACTTACAAAACTGCCAGCTTAATTAATAGAGAAAATAGAAGCAGTCGGGGAAGGGCTTGCGCAGTTTGTCCCTGCGCCACTGTCTATATTGTCAGTCTCCTGTTCTTCCCATCCCTTTATGCGTACTCCAGGATGCTCCAGCAATTTCCTCTTCTCGTAGCACTAGCGTCCCCATATTTATGTCTTGATGCCCTTGTGTTCCTTGCTGTTCATGACACCGTCTTTCTCCAGCTCCTGCCTCCTCTCCCCACCTACAGTTATAGCTTCCCTCTCCTCTTTTCTAGCCTTCCTGAGTTCTTCAGTGCAGCTTCCCACAGCTCACCTTGTCCCTGAAAGAGGTCATAGAAGCTCAGCCACCATGTTTCCATTGGTAAACCCACAGGTAGATCTCTACGTCTCACTTTACACGTCATTGGTATCTTCAAACTTTGCCTTGTTTCAACTTCCAGATCCAGTTTTCTCTTGGTTTTCCTCCATTCTGGACATATTTTGTGTCTTGTTGCTGTAACCTCCCCATGTGGCTAAGTCCTGTGTAGCAGCATGGGACAGTTTGTCTTTTGACTACATCTCATCATTATCCCCTTCTATGGGAGCTTCCCGACGTTAGCTTTAATTATCATATAAATATATAAATATTGATAATTCCAAAATAGTGTCCCTCCACTCCAGATATTGAGTGTGAGCTTGAATCCCCGTGGGAATCCAAATAGCAACACTGAACCAGCATTATGTAAACCACCACTCCCTTCTGAAAGCCCAAATTTGTACAGTTTTGAGTTTTGGAGGCCCTTCCTTTTCTTCTCTCCTTTTTCTTCTTCACGTTTTTGTCTTTCACTTTATTCTTTCTTTGTTTTGCGAACTATTCATTATTCATTTATTTGGATGGAGTCTCAGTATGCTGGACTGAACTCACTATGTTGACCAGGTTAGCCTGGAACCTGCAATAGTCTGTCTTCTGTGTCTTGGATGCTGGAATTACAGGTATTTACCACTAAGCCTGACGTCGAAGGCTTTTTGTTTGTTTGTTTTGACTTTGTTTTTCTCTTGTAGGCAGCAACTGCATTCATCCAATTGCCCAGGAAAAGACAACGTGAATGTTCCCTGTTCTTTATCTCATACCTTGGTCTAATCTATCATCAAATATTGTCAAATCTATCATCAAATTTGAAAGAGTTACCACTGGATCCCTTCTAGTCATAGTCAACATCACTGTCTTATTCAAAATCATTTTCATTTTCTTCCTGGACCACAGTGCTGGTCTTCTACCTGCTCATCCTGCCTTCCCAAGAATCTCTTCTCCACAGTAGTCAATACTAGCTTATGAAAACCATATCCATGGTAATCTTCTGCAAAGAGGCCTACGATAAAGTCTAAAGCACTGGTTCTCAACCCTCCCAACACTGTGACCCTTTAATACAGTGCCTCATGTTGTGGTGGCTTCCAACCATAAAATTATTTTTGTTGCTACTTTATAACTGTAATTTTGCTACTGTTATGAATCCTAAGACAAACAGCCATGTTTTCCAATGTTCTCTGGGGGTTGCGACCCACAGGCTGAGAAGCCAACTGATCTAAAGTCATTGTGGTTGCTGTAAAGCTTCAACTTTATTTTCTTCACTAGCATTTACTTATGCTGTGTTAAATTTCCGGACCTCTTGTGTGCCTCTAGGCAAATTTAGTATTTTAAGCTCTGTGAGTGTTCTGTTCCCTCTTACTGCTACAATCTTCTGTCCATGTCTACATGATTTGATCCTTCACTTCCTTACAAGCCTATTTGAGGGAAGCCATATCTAAAGCCTTTCCTAGAGAAAACACAATCCCCAGGGGCCATTCCTCATCTTCCTCCCTGTCTGCTCAGAACATTAACTTCTGCCCGATGATACTTACTTCTTTGTGCATGTTTGCTCCCATCCCATCAAATGCATGGTATGTAAATGCTGGCCTTTATTTTCATCATGGTTGCCCTCTTTGTGGACCACTCAGATAGGTGCTTTGACAAATGGCTCATGTTCCACTTGTGATCAAGGTGGGAAAATTCAACTAAACAAAGAGAAGTCGGAAAACACCTAATGTTTTCTGCCTGTGGCTGCTGTCTGAACCAGGGTTCTTGCCAGGTTCTTGGTGTTTTATTTGAAGAATTGGGAAAACGCATACAGAAAAAAAAAAAAAAGCCAAGCACCAAAGAAGTTTCATTGCGAGCAAAGGGCAAGTGTGTGTTGGGTGTGCACTATGAAGAGAGGCAGTAGGCACCCTGAGCAAGAGAGTACTCACCAGCCCTGGTTGTTATTTCGGGCTTTTCACTATGAAGTTCAAGGAAAGGAGGTGGTGCTTGTTACGAGTGTAGTGTGGGTGTTCTCTGATTGACAGGCGAGTTGTACCAGCTTTTCTTTATTGCTCATGTCCTTCCCTAGGATGCATCTGATATTAATTGTACACTTGCCCAGTTATGCAAAGTCATAGATGTAAGATGGAAGTCCCCCGAAAAGTTCACTCAGAGGACATACTTAGATTTATTGTGGATGCATCCAAACCAGCCCAGGCTGGATCCTGGATCCACTTGGCATATGTTTAGTAGAAACAGGCAATTACCAAGCAGTTATAAAGAGGGGCGATCTATTTCCCTTGTTTCAAGAACAGGTATGCATGCATCCCGACATGGGTGGGAGTGTTCTAGGTTGCCAAGGGCACTGTTAGGAGAGGAGTGTGCACATAGCTCAAACCAGGTGGGGTTCCAGGTTGGTAAGCCATCCCGATGCTGGCTTCCTTTTACGAGCACACTACCTAAGACATCATTGGCTCAGCTAGCATCTATGGAATGATTGAGAAGTTTCTAGAACTATAACTGTTTATATGCTGAAGTCAAGAACCAGTGAGAGAAAAGATACTGTTGAATACCAGTTTAGGAACATGGAATATGCGCTCATCAATAGAGCCGTGGAAAGAAGGGCACCAGAGAATCTTGTGTCATCATGATATTGCTCAAAGAACTCTTACAGGGAAGGGCAGAACAGACAGACTGAATATTCCCAGGCAAGGCGGCAAGAAATACACCCAAGAGCAGCAACACCATCAAGAAACTGAATCCAGGCAATCAATCAAAATGAGAAGGCCAAACAAACCACAAACATCCAAGAACTAGAATCCAATTGAGGAAGACTCACACCTGAAGTTAGCTCCTAGACAGGTATCATCTAAAAGTCAGATTGAGGCAAGGCGGAGTAGCAACAAGAGAACAAGTCAGCCATACATACAGACATCTAAGCTAACGGAGAGTACTCTCATCTTGGAACCCAAATTCTGCCTCTGGGTTACAGAAAAACAGAGCATAAGTACAACACATTCTCCAGGCACTTAGGTTCCAACACAAATCTGTACCTACACGAGGCCAACTCTACCTCTCTCAGGCCTGGTACCTGTATCAGGCAGTTTCTGATCAAGTATGAGTGCTGGCTTGTGCGACGTAAGGAGATGTCAGCATAACCTCTGTTTGGCACGCTTGGCAAAGACCTCCTTATGGAGGAAACCCACCTTTGGATTTTCCAAACCAAACCATTAGAATCAGATATTGCCTACTTGTAGAACTGGCCACAAAATACATCTTATAAAGTTTTTCCAAACCATTTAACCAACCAGCATGACTCTTGGCTTTCCAAGGAGTCCGGTCCCAAACCCACAATCCCCAGGCCTTCCACATGCACGTTGATCGGAAAACAGCTCCGCCAAGCCACCCCTTCCCCAACCTCCATGACCAGAGAGAACATTCTGGAAGCTCTCAGTCACGGCTGGAAATCATGCTTTGGTTTCTACTCATCTCGGTCTCAGAGAACAAACCTCTACTGCAAAACTGTTAAGCAAATCATCAAAGGTCATTTAAGAAACGCGACACTTACTTGAATCAATGTCTTCTTCAGGCTTTTGAAGGGTGCAGCAGGCATAAAATTTAATATTGATTGTTGGGGTGCATTCCATTCCCCCTTTCAGAGGCATTTCAGAATGACAAATACTTTTTTGATTATGTGCTCTATAGCACGGCACATCAGTCCTGGGCCTTCCTCTTTTCCTGGCCATTTGTCTCTGTAGTTTCTGCCCGCCTTAAATTTCCTACTCGCTGCCGTCATCCCCTTCTGCTCACTTCTCTTAGCTCCTGCTCTACTTTCCGCTGTCATTTCCCCTGCTCTCTCGAGTGCTCTGAGCTCCTGTTCTAATTTCTCCAGCCTTCTCCCAGTGCTGTCCTCCTTTCTGCCTCCCTGACCGGCTCTCTTCTGCCCGCCTTCCCTGTCTTGCTCTTCCAGATCCCAACAGAACCTTCATCTTAGCTTTCGCTGCCACGTCTGTACGCTGCAGAGTGTTAAAAGCTTCTTTGTCGCACCATGTCCTGGCTGGTGAAATATATCCCAGAACTGTGGGACAAAGAGGAAGCTTTCTTTCCAGGTTTTACCTCCAAATTTGAACCCTGTCTCCCCTAAATATTTTCTTTCCCCCGTTTTTTTTTTTGTGGATACTACTTTCCATCAGTGTAACCTATGAACATTTCTGCCTTGATTGGTGATAACAAAATACAGGCAGTTGTTTTGAAGACTCGGAATTCCATTGTGATTCTGAACCAGTTCAGCTGTGTGAGTGAGGTTGAGAAGAGTCCCAGGAAGTTTCCAGGTGGCTGTGGCAATCATGTTCAGAATCCACCAGAAATCCCAACAGCACTCAAATGAAGACTAAGTTACTTCTCTGTAAGAGACATTTCTCCTGGGTCTTTCTCTCGCCTCAGTTGTGTATAAGAAACAATGCCCTCTTGTTAATCACAAGCGAAGTAATCTGCCTCATTCCCAAAGCAACAGACTGAGTGTATTAATGGCAAGCTCCCTTCAGGGCATTTAGAATGCACTGGCCAGGGCTCGCATGAAAGAAAACCCCAAAGAGTTTGACAGAGGGATGGGGAAGAGAAATCTATGGATGGCCGTTCAGAAAGCCCAGGCTGTTTATTTAAAACTGTCCCTGCTTCGGGATTTGAAGAGTTCTGCATTAAGGCACGTGTTTGTACCAATGCACTTAGCAACTGCACTGGGAGTCATTTGACCTCTGGGATGCTTTCCTAGGGTGAGGACATCTTCTAGCCTTAAAAAGACTTTTCTTATCAGTTTGCAAATTAAGTCCCTTACTCAGCCACCTGGTGGATTCCAAGAGGCGTTTTTGTTTTATGCAATTAATTGGTTGTTTTTAGCAGAACGCTTTTTCACCTGGGGCCCAGCACCGAAGTTTATTGAGAAGAACGAACACATTGCTAATTTCAAAACACTCGACGAAAACATGAAGGACACACTCTACTCCACTGTGGGTTATTATCATTATCTCTTACAGATGGTAAATGAAAGTTTGGGGTTGTGACATTCAACCCACGTTGACTCAGTAAACTCTCTGAGTGTCCACTTTGTGCCCAGCCCTGTGATGACGGGTGCAGGGGTCACACAGATGAATAAGCTGAGTTCCTTCTCTGGAGGCACTTCCCGTTAAAGGTCATGTCAAAGGTCAAACAAAAAGCCTAAGTCTCATCTGAAAGCCTCAAACCCAAATACTCTTCTTAAACACACTAACTCCAAAGCTAAATCACCCCAGGGCATGTGCCTTACCGTAAAGAAATGAGCATAAAACATACGAATAAAAGGGTGTGCCCGTGTTAAATTTTCCTCTGATGATTATCCAAATTGACAGAATATATTCCAACTTCTCAAATGCATGGTAGAGACAGGAGAGATCGGAAGGCAAATTCAGCCCCGTGTAACTTTCTGATGTTTCCCTGCTTCTAATTAAGCTATTTTCCTTTTCTAACCATCTCCAGGTTTCCCCCCCTCCATGAGAAGGAAGGCAAAGACAAAAACAAAAACAGAGGGGAGGGGAGACCCCTAGCTCTGTGGAGAAACAGGAAGTTATGTGAAACCCTATTTGCCTTTTCGGCTGTGAAGAAGTTCGCTGAAGAGGCACAACCATGCACTGTGCTATGTAAACCACCTACAAAAGTGGCAGGGCTCACTGTGGGAAAAGAAGGAGCTCTTGGGCCCAGCATGACAAGAGTCACTGTATTTAGCTACCTCTAGATGAAAATGGAAACCATGAAGCACTCAGCAATTTCAGGGGTCTTGATATTTTCTTCCTCTTCCTCTTTCTCTCTCTCTTTCTCTCTCTCTCCCTCCCTCCCTCCCTCCCCTTCCCTCCCTCTCTCTCTCTCTCTCTCTCTCTCTCTCTCTCTCTCTCTCTCTCTCTCTCTCTCTCTCTTTTTTCCTCCCTGTCTCTGTTTCTCTTTATCCATCTTATAAATTCTGAAACAAGAAGCCATTAGGTATTCCAGTCTTCCCAAATGGAGTCTAGTCATCTCAACTGAGTCCAGCCCATTGAGTCTAGACTATGAAGCTCTTGTGTTTGGATGATACCAACAATGCTGAGATTTTTTTTCCTTCTGTGGTTGTAATGTCAAGAATTAAGAAGGAAGTAGTATTTACAACAGGAAGGTTCAGCTTGCTTTCCCCCTCTTGTAGGTTTCCTGTCAATGCCTGGTTCCCAGTCACTGATGGAGGCCACAGCACTGGGCCAGCATTGGTCTTTGGGAGGTTAGACCTGTATGCTTTGCAAAAATGTTCTATGGCTAGAAATCAGGTTTTAAAAGTGGCTGATGAAAGAATCAAAAAAATAATTTATCACTACACACGGATATATCTAGAAATTTAGAGAGAGAAAGAGAGAGAGAGTGCAAGAGAGAGAGAATACACTTTCTGCTGTTTTGAAGACCTGGCTGCCTTGTGCCGTTTTCATTTTATTGTGTATATTCAGTCATAGGACGGAAATGTCTTTATAGCTTCCATGGTTCCAGATGTAATTCAGCAGAAAATTCTGATTTTAGGCCCATGTGATTGCACGGCCTTGCTGTAATTTCTGTTTCTGTTTGGTCAGTTCAGCATTAGCCACACTATGCCTTCTAAAGAACGTTCTTAGGAGGCAGCATTCATTCTTTGGGACAGTCAAGGCATCACTTAATTTATAGGGCCAGCATTTAATTTTCTGCTCAGGGGAAACCGGCGTGGGCAGTGGTTCCAACTTCAGTATGCAACGGCAGCTCCTAGCAGGCGTGTTAGGTACAACTAGCTGGGCCCGTGTCCTGAAATCATTTCTGATTCTGCAGAAAGAATTGGAAGGCTTAACACTGTGAGTTGTTTTTACGTTCTTAGACACTTCTGGTCCCAGGGCTCCTCAGACCGAGAATCATCCACTAACAGGAGCATTTCTTGCTAAATAGGCCAGTCCTCAGAGAATTCCCCCAGGACGTTTTGATTCGGTGAATTTGAGAGAGAATGGGAGTCAATATTTTATCTCATTTAAATTCTGTATAGTTTTCAAATTTGCACTTTTATCTTGTGCGTGTGCGATATGTGTGAGGTACATGTGCTAAGAGTCTCACGTGAAGTCAGTTTTTCCCTCGCATCTTCATGTTGGCTCCACGGGTCCAACTCAGGTCTTTACACTCTGCAGAACGTGCCTTAACCGACGGAGCCATCTCCTCGCTTCCAATTTTCTAGTTTATTTTTTAAATGAGGGCTCCCATTGAAACTTCCTTCTGGGAAATCCATTTCTTTTCCTGTATGTAATCTTAATAATTGTTTGCAGGTTGTTGTAACCAGTGGCTACTCATCTCCAGAAGCCTCAGTGTCTGACTTGAGGAAGACAGACAGTTTGACTACACCTACTCGGCCCTTCGAGATTAGCTTGGCTGTTGGAGAAGTAGGACAGTGGGGGCAAGTCAGAAAGGATGCTCTTGTGTGAGACAATGGTTTATAGTCTGTCAATCATGTTTTAAATAAACGCTGATTGGCCAGTAGCCAGAAAGGAAGTATAGGTGGGACAACCAGTCTGGAAGTAGAGGCGGGTCAATGAGAACAGGAGAATTCTGGGAAGGAGGAACTCCTGGTTGGCAGTGTGACCCCAGCCATAGAAGAAGCAAGATGTGACTGTCCCGTTGAATAAGGTACTGAGCCATGTGGCTAACACAAATAAGAATAATCGACTAATATAAGTTATAAGAGTTAATAAGAAGCCTGAGCTAATGGTCTAATCAGTTTATGATTAATGTAGACCTCTGTGTGATTTCTTTGGGACTTAACAATTGCGGGAACCAGAAAATGCAGTCAACATTGCTCTTCAGTGATCCATGCAAGTGAGGGGCAGAGTTACCATCAAACCAACAGCAACAAGCTTGCAACACAGTCCTGGGTCTCAAAGGCGCTGGATGCTCTGTCTCATCTTTAGCCTTTGCTACCACCCTAATCAGTTTGCTCCCCAGCTTTCCATAAGGCTCAAGGTCTGTACTTCTTAGCAAGGACTGGGGCTTGGTCTCAGCTTCCCAACTCAGCATTCATGCCATGTTAGACTTTCTTCCTTGCAGAGTAGAAGTGTCTGAAAGGAAGCAGGTAAGAAACAGACTACAAGAATTTAATTTGCTTTCAGCACATAGAAGACTTTCAATGTCATGACTCATGTCGTGACTACCTGTTCCTAAGAAAGGGGGGGGGGAGGACCGTGAAGTTCATTCGATGAATGGAATGTTCGTATCCAGTGTTTTCAAGACAATGTTTTAAAAATATTTATTATGTATACAATATTCTGTCTGAAAAAAAATAAAAAAAAAACCAATATTCTGTCTGTGTGTCTGCCTGCAGGCCAGAAGAGGGCACCAGACCCCATTACAGATGGTTGTGAGCCACCATGTGGTTGCTGGGAACTGAACTCAGGACCTTTGGAAGAGTAGGCAATGCTCTTAACCACTGAGCCATCTCTCCAGCCCCTCAAGACAATTCTTAAAAATTATTATTGTTTATCATCATCATTATTACTCTTCACAGTGTCATCATCAATGTCATTATTATTCAGGCAAACCCGACAACCTGGGTGTCATCCTTGCAGCCTGTGTAGAGGTGAAAGGAGAGAGCTGGCTTTGCAACGTAATCCTTTGACTTCCACACATGTACCATGTACCATGACACACACTTACCCACATACACATCACATGCCTATATTATAAAGGGTTATGATAGTGATGATAATGACACCCGTGTTGTCAGATTGGCCAGACAGATGCTCTACCCAATGAGCCATCTCGCCATCCCACGCCAGTATGTCAAACCACTCAGAAGAGAGAGGATGGGTGACAGAATAGGGTATAACAAAGACAAGGGTGCCTTGAGAGGCAAACCAGTGGGTTTTTTTTTTTTTTTTTTTTTTTTTTTTTTGACGTGGGTGTCCTGAGGGATTCTCAGTGAGAACGGTGGAATAACTGGGAAAGATGCCTTCATACTCATGATCAAGTTCAGCCTCTACTCAGAGGTGGGGCCAGAAGGAAGAGTTCATGCAGTTTTGAGCTTCCTCCTCAGTCTCTTTGGGGAACGTGAGAGATGAAGTTAACTGAAATTAGATCACAAAATAATATGGCATAAGCGATGAGGTTGGCTTTAGACTACTGACCTACAGGGGGGGTCTCAAGAATCTGGTTGGTGGCTCAGGATCAAGGTAGATTTGAGGTTGTCATCGTTTCGATATAGATGTCTTTGTGTGGCCTTGTTTGCTTGCTTGTTTTTCTATCTCACTTCTTCTCCATATGAGGGACCCCTGTTAAACTAAAAAAAATTAGAGATATAAATTATAATTTTTATACAATAATATTTCTTTGTTCAGAGTCATGTTTCTGTGTCCAGCAACATTCTGGCTTTCTATCACACCTCCTGATGTAGTCTACAGAGATGAAGCTTGTCCATATAGTGGTCTTGACCTTGAAATGGCAATGAAAAGACAAAATCCCTGCTCTTATAAACCTCATATTCTTGCAAATGGAACTAACAAAAAAAATGGAGAAAAATTGTAAAGTTAAAATCTTGAAAAGCTTGAATTAAAAAAATCAGGAGGCAAGAGTTAAGTTTTGTCTGTTATCTTGGAAGTTAACATAGGTAACTTATTTCAAATACTGCAGTTTATTTTCTTATTTTAAATTCGAGGCCACTTGGCATGGTTGAAAGTATGTGAAATCAAATAGTTTTCCCTTTTTTTTCCCCTCTGAAAGTTTGATCAACAAGGTGGCCTTGAAGGTTGAGTAACTTATTTGGGGTTAATGTCCTCTATGCATGCTGAGTTCTTTATGGAAGGGGAGTGTGCTGTGTGATGGTTGGTCCTCTATATTCAGTCTTTCCTGGCTGATGCTGCTGGAGATATTTCCATTCTCTCCACTTCAGTCACGATGAGGACTCAGGTGGACCAGTTAGAAAACAACTTTTGGAGGAGACACCAACTTGCCTTTTGTCTTCTACAGGGATGGTGCGGTCTCCTTGCTGGCCAAGCTTTAGAAGAGAAACGATCACATTCCTTTCCTAACCTCGCATTTAACTCTGGGCTGAAGTGCTTTTAATCACTATGCTAACCATCTGTGCAGAGGCATAAATCTCAGATTCCAGAAGTTTGATGAATCTGCTAGAACGTAATTAAGCTTAACCAAATCTCTCTTCCTTCCTCTGGGGTGCTCAGCACACTGTAGAATAAGGCCACGGCTGAGAAAGTACGTTGCGAGAAGCTGTGAATGCGGACTGAATCCACTGGGCATTGCAGACAAATGTTTAACGCCTACCTCCATCATCCATTAACTGTGTGGCCTTGAAGGTTGCGTAACTTATTTGGGGTTAATGTCCTTATCTATAACATGATTGTAACAGCATCGATCTCAGGGGGCTGTTGCAAAGGTCGAAAGAAATCTCTTGTATAATTACCTTGTACAATTGTCTCTGGAGATGTCTCACAGTTTTGCAAACCACAACGTTCTCTGAGAAGTTTCACCAAACTATCTGGATGGAGGCTCCAGTGGCCATAGAGAATCCTAGAAAGTCTGGCTTCCTTGAGTCTGTTGATGAGAGAATAGTAGATTTTCTCTCTAACCTTGACCAATCAGGTTCTTCTTTCCAGTTTTGGCTCTTGCCCTTGAGAGGCAAAAGCCTGGAAATTGCTGAGCTATCTGGTCAGTGGCAGATCTCAGGAGATCAACCAGTTGCAGCTGCTCATATTCTGTGTGATTCCCACACACGTTTCCAATGTGTCATTTCTTCAAGTTTTGACAAATCAAGTATTCTTCCCATAAGTCTTCCTTTAGTAGCAGTTGGCTATGACTGCTCGTATCTGAAGCATACACGAAAGAGCCTAAAATTAAATGCTTGATATTCTTCAACATCTGTTCCTTCTAGTATTTTCTATCTAAAAGGTGTACTTTCATGCACTTGCTGCTTAAGTAGATGTCACAACATCTTTATCCTCTAATATCCTAGTAAACACATCTGAAAGTCACTCGAAAAGCATTTCTTCCAAGTCTTTATTTCCCTAAACCCTTCATCTGACTAGTCACTCTCGTTTTTACCTTCTATCTCTTTCTCAACATTTCTTCACCAACTTCAAGTCATTTTCTTTCAGGTCATTCTTGTTATAGAACTTGTGAGGAGAGGACTCTTCAGATAAGGATCTGGTGATCCTCTACTGTAGTCTTTCATATTATTCTAGAGAATAAAGTTGCACTGTGTCCCATCATAGCCAGGACATGCTCCCGGCTCTGCCTCCTGTTCTACTCGTTTCTGCTGCTTCCTTTCCAAACTCATCCTGGGGATTTTCATAAAAAATCAGCTCCTCTTTCCCTTGTCTTCTTCAGCTTCCTCACCTTTTCATACCCATTATTTCCTGCAGAAATCCTCCCTGGCATCCTGGGTACTGTGATTCGATAAATCATATTTATTTTTGTCTTTGCCCACAGCTCAGCATACAGTTCCTACTATCCTTGAACTCTTGCAGGTGACGAGTTGTTTTGTCGCACGCCAGTGAAACGGTGGCAGCTGGGATCTCTTCCCTTGATCCATCTCAGTGGCTGTTTGTTGCTCAGAGGAATCAATCACTTGATTAGAGTGTTGTAACGTCCAGATCCACCACCTGCTTGACCTCTGCAGAGGAAAGAAGTGCAAAAGTTCTGGTTGATCCCGAATAGCTAATGACTCATTTAATCAAGCCTTCCCAATGATGGACTCAGGGAAATCCCAATGGATGAGTTTCAGAGAATCCTAGGCTGCCTAATACATATTGTCGTGCAGTATAGCAGGGAGGACTAGAAGGTCCATACTTCTTCCCCTATAACCTGTTCTGTGCATCTCTCTGCTTGGCTGTTGGTTTCCTGATGAGTAAATGTACATAAAAGGTTTCCCCAAGTTCTACTCTCCTTTTTAGCAAATAGCCAGCACCGGGGGGGGGGTGGGGAAGGGGGGTGTCCATAGTTACCCTTGGATTTGTGTTCACAGGTGCCCTTGGCTTAGTGTCAGAAATGGGTAGTCTTGGGGAATGGACTCTTAAAGTGCTGAGAGCTGATGCCATCCCTCGGGGCACACTATCAGAACTGAGTCACGCCGCATGACCTCTAGGCACCATTTGTAGAATACTCAAGAATGGCTGTAGAAGAATTCTCCACAAGTTTGATTGCAAAGAATATCTAAGTTGAATCTGAGCCTAAAAATGTATGTGTTTTCCCATCTGTTCTTACAACCAAAGGTGATTTCGGATTGCATTTTTTTCTTCATAATCCCATGGGCAAAAATCTCTAGGTATCATTTTCATAGATGATATTATGATATTGTATATATATTATATGTATGTATATGTGTATATGTATATATAATATCTTATATATATAAAATCATTCATGAAAATGATAATAAATATTTTCGAGGCTATTTATTTAATCTTTCTGAGTCTCGTGAGAATAGACTCTACATGAAGACAAGAAAGATACAGCCCTTTCTTTCCCCTGATCTCCAAGGCCAAGGATGAGAAACACAAGATACCAGGCCACCACGGAGAAGAACAAAGAGATGGCAGCTGTCACCTAAACCAAGTCAAATCAAACTGTACTGGCATCACTCAGCCTGTGACAAACTCCGAATCCAATAGTCAGAGCCAAAAGGCATAAAGATTATAATGGTGGGCAAATGCTTTCTCACGCGTCCTCTAGCTGCCGGCGTACGCTAGGTGGACGCTGTAAAAAAAAAAAAAAAAAAAAAGAAAAAAAAAAACAGAAATAAACAAATGTCAGTACAGACACTATTATGCTCTTAAGGGATGTTTCCTAGCCCTCTTAAAATTAAAGTCTCATGCAAGGAGCAGAAAAATACACCACAGAATCTTTAGCTTGATTGTTTCAACTTTTAACAGTAAAGTCAATATGTGCTGTCAACTAACTTCTGGGCATTGTTCTATGATTGCCCGGTTGTTTTATGTACACGAAGCGACAAAACAATATAAGGTGACATACAAAAGATGGAAAAATACATAAAGGAGGGGGGGAGTTGGCTATGTGCTACCTCGGGCTCTAAAACTCTTCTTATACACTTTACCACGAAGTCTATTAAAGCAAAATATAGTGGAAATACAATATACGGCAATGAATGTCTTCAAACTAGCAATTTAGCGCAAAAGCTGAGGGCAGTTCTTATGCACCGACTTTTAATACCAAGACGATTTGTGGTCTCACAAAGTTCCTGCCTTAGGCAAAAGTTGTGCTGAGTTCTAACAGGTCTAGTTTGTCGGCTGTCAGAATAATGGAGAATTTGGTAGTGCAGGGGCTGGATGCTGTAAACAGCGGAGATAATTAGAGGGTCTGCAGCGAGGGGAAAGAAGCTGGTTTATATTCGGTTGCAGGCGAAAGTGTTTGTTCAGGAAAGTGCTGGTTGACACAGCATTGACTGGATTTCAGGAGGGGGGATGTCTACAGAGAGATGCCTTGCTGTGTTAGTGTTCCATTTTTAGTAGAATACTACTGCCATCAGTATTAAATTTCAACTCATGAAATAACTTCTATGTGCCACTTCTCTGTCCATCTAGTGCTTTCGAATATTCATTTTGCAAAGGAAGAAATGGAATCTGAAAAGATAGGAGCTTTATCCAGTGTCAGTACTTGCAAGCAGTAGAATGTACCCTCAATTGGAAATCCTGTGTCTTCTTCCATACAGCGATGTCTTCCTGCGTAGCACAGTTAATACGGCTGATGAGTGTTTACAGCAACAATTAGGGTATTTGTGTCTTGCTTAAATTCACAGTAAATATAGAGGCAAAGGTTGATTTTACTGGGCAAGTCTGGTATCAAGAGCAATGTCTCTCACAACTGATTATTAATGAGAATTCAAGAGTTAATGAATTCTAATAATTTGGTATGTGTGTGTGTTTCTGTTTTTGCATGGGTATGTGCATATATGTACATGTGCACATGTATACAAATGCATGTGGAGGTCAGAGGACATTGGTTTGGTGTGGGAGGTCCTTCTGTCTATGTGTTGCTTTTGTTGGTTACTGAATAAAGAACTGCTTTGCACCTATAGTAAGGACAGAACAGAACTGGGTGGGAATAGCTAGGCTGTATATTGGGAGAAAAGAGGGTGGAGTCAGAGAGAAGGCATGGAGCCACCTGAGAAAGATGCTGGGAACTTTACCCAGTAAGCCACAGCCACATGGCAATATACAGATTAATAAAAATGGGTTAAATTAATATAAAAGTTAGCCAATAAGAACCTAGAGCTAATGGGCCAAGCGGTGATTTAATTAATATGGTTTCTATGTGATTATTTCAGGTCTAAGCTAGCTGGGCGGCTGGGAACCAACAAGCAGCCTTCCTCCAACACAGGTTCTTTAACTGAATCCAAAGTTCACCAGCTCAGCTGGGTGGCCAGTCAGTGAACACCAAGGTTCCACCTGTGTCTACTTCCCCAGCTTTGGGATTAGAGACCTGTGTTGCTACGATCAGCCCTTTACATGGATACAAGGGATCTGAACTCAGGCTTGCAGAGCAAGCATTTTACCCATTGAACCGTCTCCCCAGCCATATAATTTTACTGTCATTGTATGTGCATGACAATGGAATTTATGCCACCCTTTGTAACAGAGCCACCTCCTCTCCTTTGTTAGAAGTTCTTTTCTTGGCTCAGTCGGCCAGGTGGCCAGCTCACTACCCCTGTTCTGGGTGGCAGCACCCAAGTCTTCCTCCACATGGTCCTAAGCCAGCTAAACCATAGCTTGAGAAGGTCGGGAAGTACAAGGATGACTTACCATGGAGTCTGGAAGGACCAGCAATAATGTACCAGCTGTTAATATTTTCCCCTTACCTCCATTGGTGAAGCTAACTGTATGAGAAGTTGCCAGCCTGGAAGGAGGCAGGGACTAGACTGAGTGGGAACTCTGCCTTGGGAGCTCAACTGAGCACTTGGACCAATCATGTTGTTTAAAATCATAAATAACAATTAAAATTTTAGCACATTGTGGAATGCCTACACTTTTCCTTCCAGAAAGCTACAATAAACTGGGGAATTAACAGGAAATGATAAATGGATGTCATCATATACAGAGACCTAAGAGGATGAGACTACCCACTCTACCAAGTGGTTGTTGAGAGGTGGCATTACGACAAGAACAGCAATGCTCTTCGGCAGGATTAAGGGCCTGTTTACCAAACACTAGATCATGGGAACAAGATGGCTTCCAGATGCTTTTTACCCTCCCGGGCAAAATCAGCTTCTGTCTTTCACCTTGCTTTTCTCATTTACAGAAATTTGTTCCCCTAATCTACTGGCCTTTGACTCAACCACTTAGAAGCAGCAGGTGCAGCGCCCAGAGTGCTGGCTGAGGAGGAAGGAACTACCAGTTCTGAGCTAGTCTCTGTGATTGTCTCTGCTGTGGACCTGTATACTCAGTTTGCCCCTCTACATAATGGAAGGTCAAGTCTTCCTGAGACCTTCACGAAAACTTCTCAGGTCCTTATGAAGGTCAGTGGATGTACAAAGTGCCTTGCAGTTAGTAAGTGTTTTACACTGGGCATCTGCGTCACGTGACACCGAGGTGTAGACCTTTTTACATTAGCTATCACTGGAGCTTAATGGACCCTCTCTTTAACTGTCTTTAACTCCTGGAGTCTTGAGCTTTCTACAGGCCAAGGCGTTTCTAAAACCATTTTCGGGTCATCCAGGCATTACTCTGAACGTTCTTTTTGAAGACATTTAAACAGTAGAGAATAGGAGTCAAAGGGGAAATGGCACTTTCTGTATTCAAATGAAAAATTCTGAGACCAGTCTACAAATGTCTGCAAATGCACATAAGCCCATAGATGAACTGAGCCTTAATGCCCACAGTACTGCCTAACTAAAGAATGGTCGCTCATGTAGACATCTTGCTAATCTCATTTGTCAGGTCAGTTTCGTATCGTATATTCTGCTTTTTAGAGGAAATATGGAATAAGTCAGACTCTACAGCAATATACTGAGGCAATCACAGGATAGGCCTAGGCTGTGACTAACTGGCCAATTATGAAAGAATGAAGATTTAGACAATGTCATTAAGGTAAGACTAGTATTTGATACTGTGGGGCTTAGTTTCACCTGTTAAGACGTAGAGAGGACTAGTCTTACTTGATAAATCCATTACAACCTTTGATTGGCATGGTGGTTTCAATGAGAATAGTTCCCACTGGCTCATGAATTTGAATGCTAGGTTCCTAGCTGATGGAACTGTTTTGGGGAGGATTAGGAGGTGTGGCCTTGTTGGAATATTTCCCTGGGAATGAGGTTTGGATTTCAACATGAATACCAGGCCTAGTTTCTCTCTCTCTGTCTGTCTCTCTCTCTCTCTCTCTCTCTCTCTCTCTCTCTCTCTCTCTCTCTCTCTCTCTCTTTCTCTCCCTCCCTCTCTTTCCCCCTTCTCTATCACCCCTTCCCTCTCTGCCTCCAACTTGTAGATAAGGCATAAACTATCAGCTATCGTGCCTGCCTGCCTGCTACCATGCTCCCTGTCATGATGGACATGGACTCACCCTCTGAAAATGTAAACAAACTCCTACTTTAGTGCTTTCTTTTGTGAGTTGCCTTGGTCATGGTGCCTCTTCATAGCTATTGGAAATTAACTAAGACCATTGGAAAACCAAGAGTTTAGAACCCTCAAAACTATCAAGTTTCCATGAAATAAGATTTCCCCGTTCAGTTTCACTCAGCCTCTATCAGCCACCACCTGGACTGTAGGCATTGCTTCTGAGTGGGTTCTAATCATCTAGACTTTCTATCCATTGCTGGCTGGCAATGGAGCCATTTTTGACATTCCCCCACCAATGATTAAAGCCTTTCTTCATGCCCCTAATGCTCTTAGAATGGGTCAAGTTTTCTCACCCCAAATCCCAATTCCCCTTAAATCCAACATGGCTACCCCTTTGGCCTGGCCTTGCCCTCAGCTTCTGCCATTTCTCTCCACACTGGAGTGACATAGATTTCCCATCAGGCATGGGACTTCATTGGTGCCTCCGGCCTCCTGTCATTCCCCCTGATTGTGGTTCTTCTACCACTGATGCCTGTGACTGGTTCCTTCTTTTCCTTGGTCTTTCCTTAAACGACAGCTCTGTAAAGCAGTATTCCTGGGCCATTTTACTGGGCTAGGACCTTTTCTTATTTCTCTTCCATTCTTCTTCTGTCTGTGTTGGGTTCAATAAGAAACGTGGGAAGCTTTGCTTGCATTGGGTCTGTTCTGCATTTATAAACTCTGTGGTTACATGGTTAAAGTGCTCGGAGAACAGCCATAAATGGCTGGGTGTGGCTGCATCTCCACAAAACTATGTGTGCAAAGGTCGGGGGCATATGACCCAGACTTGTTGGCCCTCAACTCCTTGTCTTTGGTGGCATCTACTTCAGTCTTTGGAGGTCTCTGGGTTCACATACTTGTCTGCTGTCTGTCCCCACCCCCCCGAGGTGAAGCAGGAAGCACAGCCCTCTGTTATTCCCTGTGATCCCAGTGCCAGGAAGGCCAGCTGGCACATTAGAGATACTCAAAACATTCTTTAAAAATTGTCAGAATAATAATGCATTCCCACTGGTGTTTAATCGAACATCATCTGTATGTGCATGTAGTATATGTATGCTTTGTTGAGTTTATCTGTTTTTGTAAGCGCCACGGTGATGGATATGTAAGTGATACATTGTCAGTAATTAGCACAGTGTCTGGCCTGTAGCGACTCTAACAACTAGGAGAGTAAGCCAGTAAAGAAAGAAATGAATGCCGATTGAATATCCCCAGAACTAAAGCATTCAATTCACTGATTTCCCCAATTTTTTCCAGTTTATATATTTTTAAATTCATTGCCATTAGCCCATATTAATTATACATACTCATAATGAATTTTATTATGACATTTTCATATACATATGGTAATGTGTTTTGATAATACTTATTCCCCATTACCCTGTCCTACTTCCATCTTGCTCCCATTGACCACCTCCCTCTTCCCACCTAGATCCTAGATCTACACACACACACACACACACACACACGCACACTCGCGCACACACACACACACACACATGCACACACACATATGACCAAATGAGTAGTTTAGTGTTGTCTCCATGGTCTTGGTGTGGGGTAATTTACAGGAGAATGTGTTTCTTAACTGTGGTTATACCATTAAAGAAACTCTTTTCCCCCACTTATTGACTATTGACTTCCTTCAGGAAGGGGTGGGAACTTGGGAACCCTTCTACCCTATCCACAGCTGTCTGCCTACAAGCCTTCTGGGGATGAGCTCAAGGCAACCTGTCGACAGACACAATGAAGGTCTTTGGCTGGTAAGAATAACTTATGTAAGATCAGGCCTGCAACAGTAATGCCTTGTTCCAAAGACAGCCTTCTACATCACTCCTCTCCCTTCTGTGACTCTTATATTCTTTCTGCCCCATCTTCAGTGATATCCCTGGAGACTTGGAGGGGCTGACATAAAAGCCATGTTTATGATTGAGCATTCTTTACTATCCTTAATTCTTAACATTAGACCAGCTATGAGTCTCTCTTTTTTTTTCTCTACTGACCATTGGAAAAGAGGAACTTCTCTGACCCAAGCTGATGGTAGCATTAATCCATGGTTAGAAACATAATTATGTAGATGGCAATTTGGGGGAACATCCTGTTTAGCGAAACCAGCAGCAGCTGCTTCCCCACTAGAGCCCATGAACCCCCTTTGCCAGCCATGAATTTTTGATCAGGTTTGCATACCAGATGTAGATTCTTCCCTGCGGAGATGGCCTTAAGCTCAGCCAAGGAGTGTAGCTGCCCTCTACTATTCTGACTTGCCAGTATTGCACCAAGGGGCATTTTTTTGCCTGACCAGCTTGTTGTGTAGCATGCTGGATCCTAAGTCAAGAAAACCTTTCTTTGATAGCAAGTCTCCCTCAGTATCCCCCACTGCACTTTTCTACCCTCTGAGAGCTCACCAGCAGAGAACCCCGTTTCCTGCTTGATTTTCCAATGTCTTGTGACTAAAGTCTGCGCTTATGGAAGTGTCCTTTTCCAACTGATACATTTGGTCCTAACCACCGAGTCAACCAAAGAATGAGTAAGTATAGTATGAATGGCTAAGCAGAATGTGTCTGCTGGTTCTCTGCATTGTCTATATTTAAAATCCTAGAAATGCTGTACTTTGTAAACTTAGTGAATTGTGAAAATAAAAAATTGGAAGTCTCCCTAGTCATCGCCCTCTAGAGATGTCTCTTCAGCCACTTAGACATGGAATGAGCGGAGCGAGGCCAGGCGTCTCCCAGACAGCTGCTCAGTACACGTCCGTTCTTCTGAATGTTGAACCAGAAGTATCTGGTGCAAGATCTCCCAGAGGGCTCAAGGGGGCCCGTGAATACATTTCCTTCTTGCCATGTGGTTCTGGCATCTGCACCAAGAAATGAGTTAGTTGACTGCTGTTCGTAGTCATATCTCTGTCTCTGTGGAAAAACTATGGACTGCATTTAATGCGTAAGAAAACTGAATAAAGGCACACTTCACCAGAGCACAGGAAAGGAGAAATGAGGCATGCGACTTGTCCCACAGTGTGTAAAGCAAGCCTTGCTTTCTTCCAGCCTTCGAATCATTATTAATAGTGTTGCATGTCTACCCCAAACATGCCTGATTTAGATCGTAAGTTATCTTGTCACCTAAAACACAGGGGTAAGTCACATTTCTTCCCTAAAGACAAGATAAACCTGCTTGGGTTGCCTGGTGAGTTATTGGACGTTGAGAAGCACCAGATTGTCATCTGAGCCCTGTATGGGTATTCTCTTCTTGATAGCAGCCCGGGCACATAGTGATAAGAATTTCAGCAAAGCAAATGGAGATATTAGACTATTTGATAGAATCATTTCTGAGCTTCCTAAACATGGTAGAAGCCTGAACGCAGCGTCTGAAATGCTGATCAGATCTTGGGATATCACTGATGTCGCTAACTTGGGCTCATAAAACCATGCATACCTTCACATACAGACATCATAAGGCTGGGAAGCCCTTTCTCTCCACTATCCTGCTCAGCCCCCACTGACCAGGAACCTAGGCTTCTAATGAAACAGCTCTGGGAGCAGAGCGGGGTGAGGGACTGCAGATCCTAGCTGGAAGATTTATTACTGGTTTTAGCCTTAGCTTTCCTGTGAGTCTGTTTCCTCACCTGCAAAGTGGGTGAGTCGCAGTCCTAGTCTCAAAGGGTTGCTGCAGGGATGTCACGAAGCTTTGTTATGGATGTTGCTTAGTACCGAGTGATTGTAGACTATAGTTGTCACTGCCCAACACTTCCATGGTCTCTAGAGAGAACCTTCAACCTGTGAAGAAAGCCACTTTCAAGAGCTGTGAGAAATGGTCACCACACATAACAAAGGCAAGGGACAGCGAGATCACACATCTGGCCACAGAAGCTCTAAGAGTCATGAAAAATTGTGAACTTCTTTAACATTATCCGTATCACCGAATGCTCTCTCCCGCAATAGTTTGAAATTTCTGTACCTCTGTGAGCCAAAGTGACAGCAAAGTAAATTCGGCGAATTAGAGCAGGTGATTCTTTTAGCTAACCAGAGTTTGGCAGAACACATCCATCAACACTTCTCTGTTCTAAAGGACCCGGTTTGGCACGGAAGAGTGAAGCGATCGAAAGTTCAAGCCTGCTTACCATCGCCTGCTTCCATTCTCCGGGTGAGTCATATAATTAAGTAATTCATCTGTAATTATTAGTATTAATTTATATACCTTCCTAGTTCAAGGCGTTATTATTCACTCATGTAGAGTGGCAATTATTGTTAATTTCATTCCATACTCTGCACTGACTCTGTGTAAATGATTCCAACTCTAAAACTGTTGTGTTTGTTTCCAACCTAAAAACACGTACTCACGTAACTTTTTCATTTCTTAGCTCATTTAACTTGTGATTTAGTTAGGTAGTTTTGCAACGTTAATTTGGTCTAATCTGAAATCTGGCTTTTTTTGTTGTTATTTGCTCTGTAATATATGTCATGAGCAATTATGGTTTTTTTTTTTTATTGTTCCAGGATAATTTTTTGTTTTAGTTTTGTGAGGGCTATAAGGATTCTTGGAAATTATTGCCCTTTCCTTTCGTAGACATGGGTCCTGTAGATGTTTGGGTGATTGTCTCAGTCATATTCGCTTGCTTCCACCCTCTAGAATTTCGTCATTACACCCCTTCCTTTGAAAAAGTTTCTGTGATCAAGAATGGTCCTTAGCTGTAAGGAGCATTAGGAGAAAATTCTAGAAGGTAGGACTCTATGTGATTATGATGTTAAGACAAGGGATTTGAACCTGGGATGGCTGTTGACAGTCCTTAGACAGTGGGGTATTGACAATAGGTGGGAAGAAATGACCTGGACCTGAAACTCACAAGAATAATTCATTCAAGAGGACGGGAGGGAGGGAGGGAGGGAGGGAGAAAGGGAGGGAGGGAGGGGAAGGGAAAAGAGGGGCAGGTGTCCTGAAAGCAGCAGTCTAGAACTCAGGGAGATATGCACAAGCGAGCAAATATCTCTTCCATGGCTTTCCATAAATCCCAGTCGAGTTCTTAAGCCCTGAACACCCTCACTCCAGAAAGTCCACCGAGTCTGTTCTTCCTCTTCAGGCTGTAAAGTTCCTGTTCAGACTCCCACGAAGTTTTCCTGAGCTTAGAGTCTTTCCTTCCTGGCTTTTCTCTCTTGACTTCTCCCCTTTCTGTCTCGACCTGCACAAGTCGCTAGTGGGTCTTTTGGGGGCACAAATCTAGCTTTATCGCGTGTTCATTTGAAATCTCAGCGGCTCTCTTTTGCTTACACACTCAAGTACAAATAGATTTCTAACGTGTGGTCCTCACAGGTGTCTGTCCTTACCTCCAGGCTCCTCTCGGCACCTGTAGTCATCCCGCACTCTGCTGATCAGCAATAGGAAGCCTT
Source organism: Arvicola amphibius (assembly GCF_903992535.2). Taxonomy (NCBI): domain Eukaryota; kingdom Metazoa; phylum Chordata; class Mammalia; order Rodentia; family Cricetidae; genus Arvicola; species Arvicola amphibius. The sequence goes on from NC_052058.2 coordinate 142,827,331, forward strand.
TCTGAGACTCTCAAGGAATTTTCTCACCGTTATTTCCCAGCCTCCTCCCATAGGCTCTCTCTTGTTTATTGGGCCAGCCCAAATGCTGTCACCACATCAATTCTTCCTGCTCCTCTTCCAAGCTGTACAAGAGATATCTCTTTCTTGCTTGATTTCAGTGTGTGTGTGGTTCCCTGGGGTCAATCCTTAGCATCTGAGTGCAATTTTCTAATGGTTTTCCAAACCTTTTCTTGGTACATGGCTCAGAAGGCAAGGGCCGAAACAAGAAGGCTAGAGTCAGTGGCTTCAAGATTGTAGGAATTTGTTTCTCCTTTGTGTTTACTTTAAAGATGAGTGAATGCTCCCGGGTAAAGACAAACCTCTCCTCTATAGTCATTAAGGGACTCAGACCTCATCACACGGAACTGCTCAGTTAGAGTTGGGCCACGGTTCATTTTAGTGGCACCTGGAAGGATAGGGAGGCCCCGACTCAAGCACTGGCCTCTGTGGCTCCAGACCAGCTGTCCAGTCACCATCTCACAGTAAAAGAAACATCTAGAAGACCCTGACATGCATGGCACTCCTCATGACTTTTATAGTTCATATTGGTGCAAAAGTGATGAAGGCTGATTAGAAACACTTTGACTCTTAATTTCTCTCCCCAAATGGAGACAATTTTAGTCAAGTCCAGTTCCCAGCCCACTGCTGATCAGGAAGAAAAACAATGAACAGAGAAGCAATGTGTGTTGGGCATCTAATGTTGGAAGCTATGTAGGGCTAGGTATGGCCAGTGCTTTAGTGCTGATGGCTTTACAGAGGCCTTGGTGTCTGTCAGTTATCCATATGTTGAGAGGAAGGGGAGAAAAGTCTTGAGGTATCCACCAAGCCTGCTTTTCTCTTGTCTTTGTGTCCTGCCTCTCCAGCTTCCATGCTTTATCTCAAGAATCACGGCCACACGACTTCATGAGGGCCTTGGAGGAAATTTTAGTCTTTATGCAAATATATCAACCCTCTGATACCAATGGACCTTCTGCCTTCACTTCTTATTTTCCCTGAAAAATTATCATAAGCTGTCCCACTTAAACTGTCAAGCTTTAGTTCCCTTCTGTATGAAGAGCAGTTCCCGCACATTAATTTTGTCTTATTTCTTTGTTTAATTAGACAATCTCTATTTGGCGTAACCCAGGCCTGATTTAAATTTCCTTTTTTCCCTCGTCTATTGTTTCTCTTATAGCATCTTCCAGGAACTGTACTAATCTAGTGACTCCTTTATTTCGATCAGCCTCATCAAGCAAAGAAGGTAATTTTTTTTTTCTTGCGTGTGTTTGTGAAAATTCCTTTGTATGACTACTTCCTCTTTTGGGTTGATCTTTTGTCCTTCTTACTTAAAGTCGCTGCTGTCAGTACCAACAGGGACGTTCAGAGGAGAGATTCTAGTGATAGGGGTGGCACTTGATTCTTTGAAGGCACAGAATTTCAAAGACCCTTGAAAACCATCTGAACATATCCGACTGTCTCTTACACACCTAGGTAAGAATCTGCTTCTGTGTTTTGTATTTCTGAGGTCTATAATTGGCCCCAGCCCTGTGTACAGAATTCACAATACAGGGCGTGCTTACTTTTCTTCATCTTCCGTTTAGATTTTCCTGGGGGTGGCAGAGTTCAATGTTCTCCCTTACAAGTCGGAGCATCCAACCCATGCTGTTTTATTGGTAGATCTGCCCCAATGTGACACAATCTGTGAATCTGGGGAGGAAATGAACTCCCCTCCCCCACCCAGCCCTGCCCCTCCCAGTCACCAAATGGGCCATGCCTTCAGGCCATGAAACTGGTTGGAGCGGTCTGGTGTGTGGCAATCCCTGCCAGTGGCTCTCTGTGCTTAGAAGGTCTGCCTTTGGTGGTTTGCTGTCTCCATGGATTTTTTACATCAGAATAAAGCAGAGTCTCCAATTGATGAGGGTAAAGAACCATAATCACCGCCCCCTCCCCCCCAGCCACTCCTCTGGGACACAGAACATCTAACCTGTTGCTTGTTCCTGTCTGCACAAACTCTAACTAAGAACCTAACCAATACTATTGACATGTCTCAGGCATTGGTTACCACCTGCACTTGATCACTGGGCGTGGGGGGATACTCAGGGGTTGACTGTATGTCCCTCTTGTGGAGGAGAACCCTGGTTCCCCTCTTACCCTTCTGCGTTCTGTGTCTTGCAGCACCTCTTTCTTTTTGTGATATTGGACTTTTTGGAGCCCCATCTTACACCAAGGACATACTTCTTGGAATCTCTATTCACTGAGAAATCCTAGGTAGTGTTCTCTGTTGCTGTGGTTTCCAGGTTTATAGTTTGGAAGCCCAGTACCTCAAGAAAGCACATAGCTGCCTGCCCAGCGTCCTCCAAAGTCACCTGTGTGGGGAGCTGAGGACGTTCTGAATGAATATATATAGAGCGGATGAAGTCTTGAAGGATGATGTATTGTTGACGTAGGTATAGCAAAGTCAAGGATCAAAGTCTCAGCCTCACAAGAGTGGCAATCTTTTGCCCATGTGGGTGAGGCTCAGAACAAGCAAGGCCCTTGTCTAGTCTGAGTGTGAATGCAGTCAGTCTGTGCAAAAACTAGCATTGCAGCTTCCTCCTGGCCAGCGACTGCATCTTGAGATTACTCCCGTGCAGGAACCTTCTACAGAGACGAGTTAATCCTTTCTCCTCTTGATACAGCTCCTAAATGCGCTGAGTCGCTGCATACTTTGTGCTTCTTCAGCAGCGTGAGCTCTCTCACCCCACTCCCAGCTTTTCTGTATGTGAACCAGTGGGTCTGTTCTTCCTTAATTCCTTTGTTGCCCTGGTTAGATTTCCAAGCTTTGTCGGATGTGGTGGACCACCTGGTTAGCCAAGAACACACTTTATCATTTGGCCTTGCCTGACAACTCCTTTCCTTGTTACTTTTCCTCAGGTACATGAGACAGAGACCAGCTGTCATCTTCCCCCTGTGTATTCCCCAGAAGTCTCGTATCCAACTGATCCATGGGGCTTGCGGGACTCATTCAGCAAAGTCGGGGCTTAGTGTGCCTGAGGTTCAGGTAGTAAGATTCATCCGTTGACCTCCAGGCAGCCAGATGTCTGTGGTTTGCCTCTCATTGCTGCCCAGGCCCTTCTGTACATGCCCAGTGCCTCCTTATCTCCCTTATCCTCAGCCACACTGGTGGAGACACGTATATGCAAGTCAAATCTGCGTCTCTAGTCTTTACTGCATATAATACTGTCTTTTTGTAATTGGAATAACTCGTTGAGTCTTCTCAAAGCTAGGCACTGGCTTCTTCCTACCTGGTGCCTTCAGCCCATGGCTCAGGTCACACTTACAGAGTGAATGATATGAGGATTAATATTCATTGCCACCTTGGCTTTCATCATCACCCGAGAGACACGCTTCTGGGTGTGCCTATGAGGTAGTTTCTGGTAAAGTTAAACAAAAGGAGAAAGACCCTCCCTCCTTGAATGTGGGCGGCACCTTCTCATGGGCTGGGATCCTGGACTAAACTCAAAGGGACAACAAAATGGAGAAAGAAGCCAGAAGCCAGATGAATACCAGCCTTTCTCTCTCTCAGCTTTCTAAGGCAATGTGACCAGCTGCTTGATATTCCTGTTCCCAAGTTTTATTTCCTGCCTCGATGGATTTTATTCTCTCAAACTGCAGAGCCCAAACAAACCCTTCCTCCTTAAGTTGCTTTCATGGGTTATTTCGTCATGACGAGAAGACAAGTGGCAAATACAGTCAACTAGGGGAATCTCCTGTTGGTGCACATGGTGTCCCGGGAGATTCCCGACACACTTCTGGAGCCTGCTGTCCCTGCAGGAGGAGGACTTGATGAGCCTAGCGCTGGAGACCTGTGGCCTCTCCCCTCTCCTTACTGCGGGCCTTTGCTCCCTGTGTCTTTCTGGTCCCATGGATACATTCCTCCCCCAGTCATTCTGCGCCAGACAACATTTCTCCGCACCTGAGTGGCCCCAGCTATCTAGAGTCAATTGTCATTCTCGCAACACAGAGGGCTTTGGAAAACACTTAAAAAACTTGGGAGCACCGAGAGTCAGACAGTACATGATTGCATTGGGACTCAAGAGCAAATCTCAGCTCCCCGGTCGTGGCCAGGTGCCAAGCGTCGGCTCTAGTGAAGGCAGAACAGTGTTTTGAAGTGCCGCGGATTTAAGCTGAGGAATCAGTCAGCATCTCCCCAAGTAGCCAGTAGTGGGAACAAGACATGTATTTGATAATGGAGAGTATGGAGAATGGCCGAGACTGAGCCCCTACCGCGCCTCCCAGTGATGAAGCATGCTACAGAGCAGAAATTTAAATGACAGGAGCAGCGGGGAGGACAAAGCAAGAAGTAGGTTGTTCGGTATCAGGAAATCAGGCACGAGGCCGAGAGACTTGGGAAGGCTTGAACACACTTTCTTGGTTGGTATCGTGATGAAAAGCAGGCTGCGCGCAGAGTCTTAATGCCTCTTGCAGGATTCACAGCTGATCTAAAACAGGAAAGCAGGCAGCCCTGCTGGGAGGGTAGGAGGCTTCTCTGCTTGCATCTGTCATTTCTTTGAGCCCGGTACATTCCCGGATACCACTACTACCCAGGTGTGTGGTCCAGAGCAGAGAGCAGTGGGATAATAGGAAGGCCGTGGATTTGAAGTCGAATTCAACACTGTGTTTTCATCAGTCCCCTGCACGCCACAGTAAACCAGCCATATTGCATTCTTTAATGTTTAATATTCTAGTATCTTAAGTGAAAAAAAAATCAATGCAGGTGAATCATCTTTATCTGAAATGCTTGGGATAAACTTTGTTTTCGATTTCAGGTATTTTTCAGATTTAGGAATATCTGTGTAGATATATAGAGGTATTTTGAGGATAAGATGCATTCTAAACATTGAATTCGTTTATATTTCATATACATCGTCTCCACATAGCCTGAAAGTAATTTTGTGCACTGTCTTTTGCCTGTCTGTGTTTTGACTGTGATTGATCACATGGAGTCAGGTGTAGGATGTTTCACTTGGGGTGTTGTGTTGACAAACATAAAGTTTCAGCTTCTGAAGCCCAGACTTTGGACTCTAGCATTACAGTTGATGGGTCTCTGCTGAGCTCATGGGGTCGTAGTGAGGCAAAGCAGTATGTCATGAATGTACCTGGCGTGGAATGAAGTTGCAGCGAAGAATTTGAAAATGCGAGAAATTGGGATCTGGTTCGATAGCTTTCCAGTTCACTCATCTCAAAGATCCACATTAAAAATGCCACTGTGTGCCTGTGATTCATAGCTGCAGGAGTGACTCCAAGCTCTTCACATTTGCCCAAGGATATCTAATCCATTGAGATTTTATTCATTATACAAAAGCAAGAGAGCCAGATATGGTAGGATACACCTGTCTATAATCCCACCACTCGGGAGGGTGAGGCTGCGGAGCTTGAGTTTATTCTGAGTTGTTAGGGGACAATTCAAACCAAAAACAAAAGGCAAAAAGTCATTTGTAACATAGCCCAGTAGGCTATAGGAGTAAGGCAAACACTTGGTTGGATCTATTAGTTGTAGACAATTAGAATTTATTAATGAATGAATTAAAGCATTAGTTCTTAATTAGGGTACTTTCTTCCTGGGGAGGGGAGGAGGGGAGGAGATGAAAATTTTTAATAAAAAAAAGAAGAAAAAAAAACAGAAAAAGAAAAAATAGATACTTTCTTCCTTCTGGAAGGAGAGTTTCATAGAACCCATGAGAATGTGGTCCATTATGGTTCTGCACCACCTTATCAGAAAGCCAGTGTATGTGTTGGCTGAATAATAAATGCATGTTGAATCAAAGTAAACATTTTTCTCCTAGTGACATAGCATGCCTTCCATGAATCCAGGTGTCACTGCCCAAAGATCAAAGATCCAATTGCACTGTGAACCTGTGGGCTGGGACAGAAGTCCAGAAATATCATGGTGTGATGACTTAAGAGGAAATCCTGAAACTGTCACCAGCACCAACACACAGACGGTATGGACCCAAGTGGGAATGCCATCTTCTAGGATAACTCAGTCCCCACTGTGTAACAGCCATGCTGAGTGTTCTGTGTGCTCTTTGCAAACTCATTTCAGTCAAATTACATTTTACAATCTGCTCAAAAAGAAGCTTATGACAGAGAATCGTTGTCATTTCCTTCCTTTCCATCTTTCTCTGTCTCCCCTTGCCTCCTTTTCTTCCCTCCCCGCTCTCCTTTCTTCCTTTCTTCCTTTCATCCCTCTCTCCCTACTTTTCCTCCTTTCTTTCTCTCTGCCCTTTGGAATGTGCCTCCTCCTCTGTTGAGCCCGATCAAATGGCTGGAGACGAATCAGCGGTCTTTATTTTATTTTCTCCTCCATAGCTTCCTCTAGGCATTGCTTTACTGGGAAATACAGCACCTTCCGAGACATCACCACATCATCTAGACTTCTTGAGCTAATCTTAACTGTTACCTGGAGGACTCCCCATAGCACATCCTTTGTCTCGGAGACACAACCTGTGAAGAGATCTGTTCCTCTCCAGGAAATCATCAAAAGTTGGAAGAGGTATGTATTGCACTGTGTATTTTGGATTCCCCAAGGACATTTGGCATTGTCTGACGGTTTTGGTTATCACTGCTGGTGGTTAATGAACAGAGGCAATGGATACTCTCAATATCCTGTAGTGTTTAGGCATTCCACATAGTAAGGAGAGATCTAGGTCAAACCTTCATACACACCTAGGTTGGATGGACTTTCTGTTCCTCATAGCATGCCTCATGGTAGCCCATCAATGTTATTTGAACCAAAAAACTCAAACTCAAATACTATCATGTCCAACCAGGCGGTTATGAAGTCTACAGTAGTAGGGATGATGGGGGAACTGGAAAGCAGACTCTCTCTCCATCAGGACCAGTTCAGCTTTCATGGGGTGCACTCTGGGAAAACACGGGACACTTTTGTAAGGCCATCAGATCTTTTTCCTTAACATTTCCAGTTTATTTCATTTCATTTATTTCTTAGGGTGTGTGTGTGTGTGTGTGTGTGTGTGTGTGTGTGTGTGTGTGTATACGTGTATGAGTGCATTCACCAAAGTCTATGTGTGAGGTCAGAGGATGTCTTGGAATCAGTTATCCTCTTCAAGCCTGTGGGTCCTTGGAATTGAACTGAGGTCATCAGGCCGGATAGCAATCACTTTTATCTGTTGCAACAATGCTTCAAGACAAATCCTCAGATGCACTGGTGCATACTCTTGGCCATGTGGCACCTGGGTCTATACGAAGCCGCCCATCTGTCTGCATCTGTCAGATGCAGACTGTCAACAACAGTCACATAGGTGTAGTCTCTCTCTGCCACAGTGTGTTTCCTGTTGCTATAATAAAGTACCTAAGTTGAGTAATTCATGAGCCACACAGGTTGATTTGGGCTCACACTTCCAAGGGTTGAAAATTCAAGATCAGCGACCACGTCTAATGAGGGTTGCCTGCTTTTCCAGGCATGGAGGAAAGGCAGGAGAGAAAGAAGGAGAGGAGCCATGCTCCCTTTACACCAACATGCTCTGGAAATAATAAGCTGTGCCTTATGCCAACTCCTTTAATCTCTTCCTGATACAAAACACTTCTTAAAGGGCCAAGGCCTACCATGAAATCTAGGAAGTAAAAACTACACATAAACCCTAACAACGATACAAAGTTGCATGGAAAACTGCATAAAATAAAGAGCAAGAGGAGGTCAGGACTCTGTTCTTGGTAAGAGCCATCATGTTGGAACAGCAGCAATGAGAGCAAATACTGTAGATTTCCCTGCTGGGCTACAGAGATGATCCAGTGGAGAAATCACTTTGCACAAGCACGAGGACCCGAGTTCAAATCCCAGCACCTGGATAAAAACCAGGTGTCCCAGGAAACACTTGTAATCCTAGAGTTTTTGAGGAAGAGACAAGTAGACCCCGGGGCCTTCCTGAACCATTAGCCTAGATAAACTGGCAAGCTTTAATTTTGGAGAAAGGCCTTGCTCCAAGAAATAAAATAGAGAGTGACTGAGAGTGACATCTGACCCAAATCTCTGGCACACATGCACACAAACACATATATTCCCCCAGCACACACAAAGATGTTTGTTTTTTTTTTTTTTTTTCAACACTGTGTTCCCTTTTCATTGCTCCTTAATCACCCAACTATTGCAGTTAGGCTGAGCTCGTAGAAAGGTGGGGTTGAGAGTAACACCTCCAATAAAACCTATCATCTGTGTAACACTTTAAAAAATTAGGTATTTATTTACTCAGTGTAGAGCCTTGAGGATGCTAGGGCCAAGCTCTGATGTTAAATTTTTATTTTTAAATACATTTCACCTGATTGATTAATTGACGATTGATTTGAGTGAGTGGTGCATACTACAGTACATAAGTGTAGGTCAGAGGATAACGTTCCAGAGCCCATGCTCTCTCCTTCTGCTTGTGGATCACAGGAATCGAACCTAGGTCATCATGCTTGGCAGCAGGTGTGTTTCCCCACTGATCCATCTTGTCAGCCCTGCTTCGTAGCTTATAGTTACAAGCATAAACATCATCCAAATGAGTGGAACAGCACATGATGTTTCAATACATACATACACTGTAAGTTATGTGAATGAAGTTAACTCTGTCTATCTTCTAAAACATTTATCGATTCTTTAGGGAGAGACACTCAATAGCACTTCTAGCTGCTTTGAGATGTGCCCTACATTACCAGGTCGGGTCCCTCTACTGCACAGCCATTTCCTCCTCTCCCATTCATCTCTTTATTTGCTGTGCCTTCATTCACAACACAATCTCTCGGTACTCATTTGGACAGGCATTCTACAGCTCCCAGATTTTGCGCACAGGCTCCTCCGAGTCCGTACAAGAACCACTAATTTGTCCCTTTTGATTGAATTGTGCTGCAGCACAAGCGACTGGACTATGTCAACATGCTGCTGAATTCATAGGTATGCTTGGACGAAGTGGCTGTGTGGGCTTATTTCACTAGTGGATCCCTCGGGTTGCTTGTTACATCTCTAAGTGCTGCCTGTATTCCCGCTCTGCTCTGGAGGTGAGCTGTCTGGCTCCCCTGGGCATGCCAACTTTGCTCAATATTCCCTGGGCTTATATTTTGTTGCCTCAAGTGTGGCTTCGCTGCTATCATTAGCCACATCCACTCTGCTCTATTTTCCCCAAGTAAGACTTACAAACGTGGGATTATTGCCTGCCCCCTGGACCCACAGGGAATCTCTGACCCACATTGTTTTGGGATAACCGAGCTCTAGGAATCTGGGCTATTTTAGAGCCAAGGATATAATCTGTGTCAGAATGCAACCAGTACACTTGGCATGGATGCACCTAGCATTTTACTTCCCTCCAACGCCACGTCGCACATACTTTTTGTGACTTATCAGAGAGATGTAATTAAGTTGTCCAAATGTGAAGAAGGGTCTGTGTGTGCACATGTGCACATGCATGTGTGTGGTAGTTATTTATAGTCTGCTCACAAGTAATAAAAGTATATTGGCTGTAACGGAGACACGGTTTGAGGGTCTTGGATTAAAAAATGAGTTTCTCATATTCCTTCTATTATTCTTATATTCTGAATACTATTCAGGTGAATTTGGAGGAGTTGTGGTTCAGAAGAGGATACTATATGCTATGTAACAATGTACTCAATAATTTCAATAGCCTGCAGAAATAAAGACATTTCTCTCTGTGCTTTATGTCCAAGGAGCAAAGACATAGCTTCCCAGAGGGCCTTGTGGACTGAGGTTCTATCCTCCTATACTAGACTTCAAGATTCCTGGTTGCAAACAGAAGAAAAGGATTGTTGTGATGGTCTCTAATTCTTTGTGTCCATCGCAAAGAAAGTTGATGAGGGCTACATCTATCTGCGGGCACAAGAACAAGTATTTAGAAGGCAGTTAGGGATTACGTTGCTTTAGTAAACTAGCTGTTGTAGCTTCTCCTCTAAGATCCATGACTTCACTAGTCCTGGATAGCTGGCTAGGCTTCCAGGACCAGGCACATTCTCCCTCTTGTTGAACAGGTCTTAAGTCCAATTAGGGAGCTGTTGGTCACATTCCCAACAGATACATCCACAACAACTCCATAGTTAAGGATCAGGGAATCTTTGAAAAAAAAAAATGGGGCAGTAAGATTATAAGAGTCAGAAGACAAGCCAGTTTTCCGTGAGATTGTGTCGCCTAGAAATGTCAGAAGCTACATCCGTCAAGCCTCACCAACATGGCTGGCTAAACATGACCCGAACAAGGACAGCAACAACAGACATGCTCTCATGGCCTGGGAAGATGCCTTGATACCTCAGCCCTGTGCAAAGAACTAAAACTGAGGATTGCTGAAATTGGGAGAAGTAATCTTCCCCAGGAAAGGGCACACCAATTGGTTATCTAATGCCAAATGCTCAGCCCGGAAAATATCCATACAAGTAATATCATTCAGTCTTAAGCAGGTTGTATTTAGGTATTTAGGAATATATATGTATGTGCTTATACGTGTATATATGCAGCAACAATTATTAGAAGGGAGGCTATGAATTTGAAAGTGAACAAAAGGTTAATGGGAGAAATTGGAGTGGGGGGAAGAAAAGGGAAAATATGTAACTATATTATTATCTCAAAATTAAATATATTGTCTTTTTAAAAAGCTTAGAGAATTTCACAAAGGCTTTTCCAGACTTCCCAGAGAGAAGTGACAAACTTCTGCTCACATATTGTTGACTGAAGTGGTTACAGGGATATAGAGGAGCACCAGGGATGAGATGAGTTCTATCTCTGTATTTTCAAGGCAATTTCAGTCATCCTGTCTAACAGAAACTAATTTACATAAGATAAATTACATAAAAGATAAAGAAGAAAGACCATACACTTCCAAAACTATGTGTAGGGCCTGGAGGGGTAAGGCAGTGAGAGAGGGCTTGCCCAGCCTGCACTAGGGCTTGGCTTAGGTCTCAGTGCTGCAGAGCAAAAAAAAAAAAACCACAGCAAATCCAAACAGAAAACAGAACAAAGCGCCTGACATCTCTGTGTTGTGTTGTTTGAGGCAGGGACGTTTGAGAACAGCTAATAGTCCATCCCCGCTATAGCGCAAGGCAGCAAAATCATTCCTTTTGATTGGTGTTTCCCGAGCGTTATTTTAGTATAATTCATAGAATATATTTTTCACAAATTTTAAGTGACTAATTTTGATGACTTTTGATAACTTAACAGATTAAGAGCGTCTCCATCCCACCCAGACGATGCAGAGAACCCATTTACAGCCAGTCTATCAAGGGTGCCACTAAACAGACAAACTTTCAGTCATTAGGTTTCTGCTCCTGTAAAACTGTCTTCCCTAGATTTTTTTAATATATTAAAGGAAATTAAAGGAAATCAGGGTAGGGGAGCTCTCTTTTGTGGCTTTTCTGTTAGCTTAGCTGTATTGTGGTTTATCTGGGTATTTCAACATATTCCAGGCCTTTGACTGCAATTTGGTTTTTTTTTTTGAGATACAGTCACATATATTCTAGGATAGCCTAGGATGACCCTAAACCTTTGATCTTCCTGTCTCTACCTATCTACCTACCAGAGTGTGATAGTTTGAAAAACAATGGCCACCAAACGGAGTGACGCTATTAGGAGGGATGGCCTTGTTGGAGTAGGTATGGTCTTGGAGGAAGTGTGTCACTGTGGAGGTGGATTCTCAGGTCTCATATATGCTCAAGCCACACCGTGTGAGACAGTTCACTTCCTTTTGTCTTTGGATCAAGATGTAAGGAGTCTCAGTTCCAGCACCCTGTCTGCCTGCAAGCTGCCTTGCTTCCCACCATGACATTAATGGACTAAACCTCAGAACCGTAAGTGAGCCACTCCAATTAAATGTTTCTTTTATAAGAGTTGCTGTGGTCATGGCATCTCTTCACAGCAACAGAAACCCTAACTAAGACATAGTACATGCACATCTAGGCCTAGTGTGTGTGGTGCTAAGGATCTGACAGAGGCCTTGAGCATGCTGGGCAAGTGCTCTGCTAGTTGAACTACATCTCCAGGCCAGACCAAAGATTATTTCATTCTATAAAAATTTTCTTTATCTTTTTATTGGTAGACAGGCATTCATTTTGTTTCTGTTTGGGGCTTGATATAAGTCACATTGCTATGAAATTTGTTTATATATATTTATGTAGGCATTTCTGTTGAACGGCTATGTAAAAATTCCATATTGACAGGTCATATGGTGAATTTATAGGTGTTTCGTCTTTGCCTTTTAGCATCAATTATTTTTCCAATATGTTGCTAATTGACCTGGCAGCACTGAAAGTTTCCAGTTTCTCTGTGACCTCGGAGACACCAGCTCTTGTCCGTCTTTTGACAGCAACTGTCTCAATGGGGTGTGATGGACCTCACTGTAAAATTAATTTACATCTGTAGACTCACATGATCAACTTTTCCTGCCTCCATCCGCCATTCATCCGTCACATGGCCTGAAATACCTACTTCAAAGAGTTGATATTATTAATTTTTTAATGATAGAATTCCTTAAATGATAGATTTTTTTTTTCAGCACAGCTATCTGAACTTTCAATGTTCTTTAGGCAAAAGGATTTTTTTTTTAAATTTAATTCTTTGTGAGTCTATTCATATTTTTGGTTTCTGTTGGAAATAGTGCCAGGTTTTGTGTCTCCACTGCAACACTGCACTTTTCGTTACAGTTCTTTGCTCTTTTATCATAAAGTTTTCAGAGAATGCCTCTCTTCCTTTTAGTTTTCATAGGGTAAGCAGAGATGCTTCCTCTTTGTTTCTTATTTTCACTTCTAATTTTTATTGTATAGTCTAGTTAAAAATTTTGTCAATTTTGGTTGTCTTTTCAAAGAGCAAATGTTTTATTTTAGTTCCTGTTTTCTACTTCACAGATTTTTTTTCTTCATAATTTCCTTGTTCCTTGTGGCTGTGAGTCACTATGATAACTTTTTCTAAGTGATTATAATGTCAACTTAATCATTGACCTACGACCTTTTCTTCTAGTGAAATATTTAAAACCTATATATTTACTTCTAAGGCCTACTGCAGTTGCCTCTCGTATATTTTTATATTTTATGTTATTGGTTTCATTTATGGTAGTTTAAAAGTTGTTTTTTTATTCCTTGAGAATTTCATATCCATACAGAATGGATTTTAGTTGTTTTTCTCCTTTACCCTGTCTTGTCCCTCCTCCTCCCATTGAAAACCTCCTTGTTCTAAACAAGTCCCCATCAAGTCTATTGCCGTGTGTGTGTGTGTGTGTGTGTGTGTGTGTGTGTGTGTGTAAGGGATCCGCTGAGGTTGATTTGGAGTACTTGCATAAGCATAGCTAAGAAGCTATTTCCTGGGGCATGGACGGCTTTTCTTTGGCTAGTCCACTGAAGACAATGGCTTCCCCTTACTGAGCAACCATTAATGACCAATCGTTCCTCAGAAAGGAGTGATTCTTTATGAGCGCCTACTTCTTTCATGTCGAAATCCTCACAAGTCCAACGTTGTGCGGGTCATTTATTGGTAACCACAGATGCAGTGAGTTTATGAAAATAAAGGCTACATGAAGCTCGGAAGATATAATTTTAGATCCCGCCTCGCATTCATTGGCTTTCAAATGCTTCCCAATCTATTTTTTGTCTACATACCCTGAGCCTTGGAGTGAGCAATACTACTGTTCTATATGGGACCAGCACATACCATCACTTCTTGGCACTGACTAGTTGTGAGCCTTTGCATTAACCATAGCCCACCACAGTAAGTTCCACTGAGAAAGATGAAGAGTAACACTTACTTAGGAATATAAATGACTATTTAGAAGGCCATTTGACAACATGTATGTTTAGCAAAGCAACTCTTGCCTCCTCAGACAGTGCTCTTGACCAGGTTTGCAGTACCGGGTGTCAGTTCTCTTCTTTGAAGCTGCCCTGAACTCTAATAAGAAAGCAATTGGTTGTCTTCTTAACATCCATGCCATTATTACAGCAGTGTACATGTCTTTCTGGCAGGGTCATTAGTTCTCAGAGCACAGGTGGATAAGGCTATTGTCTGATTTCCTTTGTAATGTTTAGATGTCTTTCTTATGGATTACTTACATAAATGATTAGGAACAATTTTGGAGATCCTCAAATTTTTTTTTTTTGTCATTGACTTTCATTTGGATTTTTGTGGGTAAAGACTACATTTTATGTAATTTCAATCTACTTACACTTCACACACACATACACACAAACACACACACACACACTCACACACACACACACACCATACCAAAAATAGAATAAAATGAAGGTCACTATTACCTTTTAACCTCAGAGTTTTCTAATCAAGATGTATATGCATTCTACCTACACCAGTAATCTTTTCTCTTTGTTTGATAATAAAATGAAGGTCTTCTACACTTCCCCCAGTACAGGTTTCCTTCTGTGGGAGTAATTCTCTGCCAGAATTACAGAGTTTTCAGAACTGATGTGTTGTGGCACAGTGGACCCAAGGAGATGCGACGAAAATGACAGTTCTCTCTGAGTTCTGGGTGTTTTTCTTTTCTGTTTGGAGTTTTCCTTTAACGAGTGATTCTCGAGTTATGAGGCATTTTTTGACTGATCTTCACAGACTGTAGCTTGTGTTTGTCAGAACTCTCCTTCCTCAGAAAGGGGATTTGCTTTGTCTTCATTTTGTCACTCTGGCTATTTATTGATTTATTTCTCCATTGCTGCTCTAATCAACACTGTAAAGATATCTGATAATAGAGCATCTTTTTGTTTGCAGTTGATTTAAGTAGTGCTTTGTAAAGACACTTAGACATCTACTGAGTGTGTGTATGCAGAGATTATTTTGAACTGAATTATTATAATTTTAATTTGATTTATTCCTTGAACGTTTTATACGTGTATACAGTGCATTTTGAGCAACCAAAGCCCCACAGTCTCTCAGATATCCCTCAACTCTTTTCCCAAGTTTTTTTTTATTTTTTATTTCATCCACCAATTGTAATTCAATCCAGGTTTGTCAAAACTTAGTGATGGAAAGGAACAAGGACTAAAGTACAAACATTTGATCCATCCTTAGCTACTAGGGCTTCCAGCCAGAGCCTTGTCCAATCTAGGTGAGCGATCTGCTACTGAGATACATCTTCCACCCAAGGTGTGACGTCTCTACGTTGTAGACTAGAACCAGATATGGGTAGTTTAAGCCATACAAAGTCCAACTTCAGTTTAGAGAGTGTATTGGTTGCCTTTCTGTTGCTGTGACAGAACACAATGACCAAAATCAACTTGTGGGAGAAAGAGTTTTTTGGGGTTTCTGGTTCCAAAGGGATGAAATTCCATCAAGGTGGGAAGCATGGCAGTAAGTGACAGGCATGGTGGTAGGACTCAGAAGCTGGGAGCTCACATCAGGAACCAGAGACAGTGAGCTGAATATGGAGCACGGCTACATCCTCTCAAAGCCTGCCCCCTATGACTTACTTCCTCCAGCAAGGCCACACCTTAAATTTCCCAAACAGTGCCAACAGCTCAGACCACGTATTCATATTCCTGAGTCTGTGGAGACCATTCCTCGTTTAAACTACTACAGACACTATGTGTAGAAAGCTAGGCTCAACATCTTACACTACTATGTCCTTCCTGCATGGCAAAGTAACACATTACAAGTTAATGTCTGAAACTACACAGTCCCCACTGGTGTGGCACACTCTGAGATTATGGTATCGGCTCTCAATGAAGTAATAAAATTATTTTATCAGATTCTGATATTCTCAAGCATCCTTCAAAACCATCAGCAAGGAAAAAAAATCTCATAACATCTTTTCAAGTTAATATACAAAGTAGCAGGTTTCCCTATGGTATTTTCGCTCATACTTTGTATGGGATGTCCCTCTCTCTCTGCTCTGTCCCTTCTTCTCCCTGCCACCCCACCTCCACTCTACCCTTCCACGCTCGGTCCTCTGATTGGCAGCTTCATAGCACTTGTATTCTACTCCCGTCCCTAGCCCCTCTTCTAAAGGCTTCTCTTTTTTTTTCTATCTTATAATTCCTCTTCTAGTTTTCTGATCTCTGCCCATCGAAAATTCCATATTTAATAATTAGAAGCTATATCTGCATATGAGGGGGAGCAGCTCTCAGTTATCTTTCTGAGTCTGGGTTGCCTTGCATATTAAAATTTTCCTCAAAACCAAGACTATAGAGGCCACAATCTCAAGCCCGGTGGCATAGCCGTGCAAGGGAGCTGATGACTGCCAATGGTACTAGGTAGCCGTAAAGCAAAGCAAAGCCCCCCCCCCCCACTGGTAAACTCTCTTATTTACTAGAGTTCAGAGCTCTGACTCTCCAGATAACTCAGACACTCAGACACGTCTTGGATAAATTGTAGTTGCAATTAAGTGAGATGGCTTAGTCAGTGAGCTGCTCGCTAATCAAGCATGAGGACCCATTGGTTCCTCAGCATCCAGGAAAGAAGGGAGGCATGGCAGCTTGTACTTGTAATCTAAGTGCTGGGGAGGAGCTCTCTGGGTTAGCCAGTCTGGCTTAGCTAGTGAGCTCCAGGTTTGGTGAGAGACCACATCTCAATGAACAAGCTGGAGAGAGATTGAGGAGCATATCCCATACCTATCTCCCTATGCCCCTTGCCCCCAACTCTCTCTCTCTCTCTCTCCTCTCCTCCTCTCCTCTCTCTCTCCTCCTCTCTCTCTCTCTCTCCTCTCTCCTCCTCCCTCCCTCCCTCCCTCCTCCTCCCTCTCTCTCCTCTCTCTCTCTCTCTCTCTCTCTCTCTCTCTCTCTCTCTCTCTCTCTCAAAACATAGGCAACAAGAGAAGACAGACAACAGGACATTTCTATGGTAGTACCTGGGTATAATACTTACAGCCTATTCTTATCTGCATGCCTTTTACTGCTTGCTACACTAGCCCTTCGCACCTCAGGATCTTCCTAGCCACCTACTTCTGCCCTGTCTTTAAGACTCAGTACGATGCCAAATCTTCCCATTCCATAGTGAAAGACTTCTGTCTCTCAGTGGCTCTCTTGATTTCCTCTTTTGGAGTAAATCTCAAATTTTCTTACATTTGAGTTCCTTGAAAGAAACGAGTTAATTTTTTGTCCCAGGCTGACTGTGGAGTTGATGGGATGGCTCTTGCGCCTTGCAAAGTCACCGTGGCTATGCTGATATCAATATTAATCATACACAGCTTGATACTGTAATTGAATAGTTTTTACACAGATGATATTAGCAGATAAAATATGGCATCCTCATGAGAAAACATTACCTTGAAATATTAGCATTATGATATGTTAATTTCTTTGGAGGATATGACTGCAGATATATGAGCAGAGGTAAATTCTCCAGCACTTCGCCTGACAAATTCCTTGTCAACATAACTCTCCAGGATTCGTATTACCATTTGGCGATGACTTATATGATGATGTATAACAACTTAAGGGGTTTTAAAATGCAGTATTTTGACTAATGTGGTTTGGTAAATAGCATCTGTGATTAGTCCTTTTTCTTTTTTCTCCCCCCAATTTCTGTACTACTGACAAAAGCCTGTAATAATAATAAAAGTCACCTCTCCAAATGGAAAATGTCCCACTCCATCACCAGCCCTTCCTGGGAGTGATCCAAGTTCTGCTCGGAGCGAGGCCAGGGAGCACTCTGAAGACAGACTCAGCCTGGGCTCCTCCTGTGGGTGTCCATCAGAAAGCCTGGGTTCACAGTCTCGTTTCTCAGGACTTCTGCCACAGAGGCTGATTCTTTCTATATGGGAAGTGGGAACAGAGGAGAATATTTTGAATATAGGTTTCAGGGTTATGACTGCCTTGCAGGAACCTAACCTTGGGCAGCAGGGCTCACATGGTGTCTGTGTTCCTTGGCATTCTAGCCAGCTTGACCGACATCTCAACGTTCTGTCTTTTGGGGGAGAGAATTATAGTTGATACGACTATCAGGTACAGCAATTCTCCTGCCCCAGAGCTGGCTCCTGATAATGGAGAAGAGAGTCAATTTTTAGGGCTTTTCCTCAGGACCAGCTCCTGTGTTATGTTGGTCAGTGTCTGCGCCATATGCACCTCCTAACCCATTATTTGGTCTCCTTATAGGCCTCCTTCATAGAAACTTGTCCCCTGCTTCTATCCTGGCTGTGATGCTTTTCTGAGGAAGAGGGTCCTCTCAAATGCAGCTAGGTTGATGGAATGGACTATCCTTTATAGTCACTGCCGATCTTCTCTGAACTGTAAACTCATGTTTCTACTTTCCAAGTGGTGGGTAACAGAGATCTCCCAGCTGCTTTAGTCTCATCCGGCTTACGGAAAGGCCACTGCCCCAAAGACGAGCAGAGCATACACAGATACCTTGGGCAGAGCTTTCCTACTGGGCCTCAGGAGCACTTCGCATGTGTTTGGCTCTGACACCACCAAGTCTTATTCCTCAGGTTCCAGCAGAACGACGAACTCCGTATTAATCTGTCTTAAGGAGTTGCAGCTGGAGGCTGACTAAGAAAACATCAATTTGATGGAGGAAAGAAAGGCTCTCAACCAAGCCCTGCCTCCGTAGAGTCTGTAGAACTGCTCACTGTCACTCGCCTTTGCTGAGGCCCTCCCTCCATTTACTGAAGGTGATGAGTGGATTGTCTTCCTCAGGGCCTACTTCAGACTTTACCTTGCACTGTTTACCATCCCAAGCGACTCCAGCCAGATGCTGGGGCCCCTTAACTGTGATGTTAAATGGCCACAACACTTGATCCGGGCAGCCAGATGCTTCAGCCAGGACTTCTGGAAAGCTCCCTTATCAACGGCTAAATCAGCTAAAGAGCCCTGGGAACGCTAAAGCAGAGCTGGGGCCTACCTGGCAGGGTGATAGCACCGACAATGACTTAGGGACGTTGCTCACCCACTAGCCGCCATTCTTGTCTGAGGAAAAAAATGCCGCGATGTTGAGTACCAGGCAAGGGGAGGATTCCCTATGCCCAGTGCTGCCTCTTGGGCCGTTGTTTCTTCTCAGGCCCTGCTACTGGGTGCACACCTATAATCCAGCACTCATGGACCTGAGGTAAAAGAATCATAGGTTTGATGCTAGAGACGCCACAAAGTCAGAACCTGTCTCAGCATCTAAGAAGAAAGAAAGAGGAGGGGGAAGCAAGACAGGTGAGTGGAGGAAGGAAGGAAACAAGGGGGAAAAAAATCTTGAACCTATTCTTTTAAAGTAGTAAACTGTATTTTCAGAGCCCCGTGAGGCTCCCAGCAAAGAAGTGGAAAACACTGAGTTTTCAAGTGCGCCTTCCAGCCCAGCATGCCTTCATCTTTATTGTCAGCATCCCCATCACAGTGGCACACGGGTTAAGGCTGATGACCCTACCTTGACCCTTGCTCTCCCCCATACTTGTTTCTACACTCTTGACGTGACACGCTCTGCACATTTCAGAATAATTTCATAAGCCTGAAGTCCTCTGTACTCAGCTGTTTGTCCCTTTCTCACACCTAACCTGTGGCAATGCCCTTGTTGTCGGCTGTCGTCGTAGTCTTGCCAGTTTGCAGAAGGGGTGCAGTTGGAATTGCTGCCTCTGAAGCCTGCCAGGTTGGCCTGTCTCACACTATGCATTGATGTTTTGTCTATTGCTAATTTTTTTTAATAATACCATTGACCTGCAGTAATGAAAGATATCTGCAGAAGAACCTATCTTTAAAAATATTTATTTATTTTATGTATATGAGTGCTTTGTCTATATATGTTTATGTACCACAAATGTACATGGTACCCACAGAGACCAGAAGACACCATCAGACACCCAAGAACTGAAATTACAGATGGCTGTGAGCCACATGTTGGTGCTGGGTATCGAATCCAGCTTCTCTGGATTCAGCTAGTGCTCTTAACCTCCAAGTCATCTCCCAATCCCAAAGAAGCTATGTTTTCTTAACAAAAATCAGACTGTCTTTGCATTATTTTGTTAAGCAACTACTATTTAGAAATAAGAGAATATCTCTACAACTATTTAACTCAATAAGACTAAAATCCCCCGTGAAATTTACAATGTACACATTCACTGAGGGGTCTTCTATGAAGGGTGATCATGGTCAGGCAAGTGACAGAGGCAGTAAAGAGTTTCCCTGTAGTTTCTAGAGCCTGTCCTGGAACTAGCTCTTGTAGACCAGGCTGGCCTCGAACTCAGAGATCTGCCTGCCTCTGCCCCCCGAGTGCTGGGATTAAAGGCATGTGCCACCACCTCCCGGTGCGAGTTCACATAGTTTTATGGCTGGTGAGGGAGCGCCTGTCTTTGCTACAGATGGAAGACCAATGCTGGGAGAAAGTTGCAGCTGGATAGTAAGGGATAGACTCCACGTCAGGAGTTTCTGTCAGGGGCTGGTCCATTGGAGACGCTGAAATTTTCTAACTTCCTCTGTAAAATGAGGGTTTACTGATGGAGGACTCCCATTGGCTAGTAAAGAAACTGCTTGGCCCATTATTTTCAGCCTCTTACTCACATCTTGACTAACCCATATCTAATAATCTTTGTAACACCACAAATGGTGTCTTACCGGGAAAGATTCAGCACATCTGACCTGGTGGCTGGCTTCATCGCATCTCTCTCTCTAAAGGCATGGCAGTCTGCTCAGAGAGGCAAGACGGGGCAATTCTTTTAGCCATCTACCTCACTTCCTTTTTCCTGTTCTGTCTACTCCGCCCACCTAAAGGTTGGCCAATCAAATGGGCCAGGCAGTTTCTTTACTAGCCAATGGGAGTCCTCCATCAGTTTAGGGTCTAAGACAATGACATGGGTGTCCTTTTTCAGAGTCATGGACTGTAGGCCTTTTTTGAGGTTTGGTAACCGAAAGAAGACAGGCTTCAAATCTGTAAAGTATAGTGTATGAGGCCCATCTCCACCACAGAAGGATGGGAACCTTGGGCAAAGTTCACTTAATTTCTCTGTGCTTTTTTTTTCCTTTCTTTTGCAAATGAGTTTAATTGTAGTTCCTCCATAGGTTTCCAGGGAAGGTGCATCTGAGATTATTTATGAGAAGATGCATATGAGATTATTTTTGACACATCATAGGGGATGTGACTAGGGCCTAGCTGGTAGAGTGTTTTCCTAACATGCACCAAGCTCTGAGTTTGATCCCCAAAAGACATACACTGGTGATGGACAAACATACCTGTAATTTTAAAAAGTGTGATGTTAGAGATTATTTTATATGAGCTATTGAAATTCTCAGAGGCCCTTATAGGTCTAACTGGTTATTCTGAGATAAAATGGGCATGTGATCTCCTATCACAGGTTCAGCTTCATGTTGCTCTCTCATGTCTGTGCTGAGAAACTTAGTTTTTTTTTTTTAATTAAGCAAACAAAAACAACAAATGATTAGTAAAATGGAACTGTTAGTTATGATCAATCACTTCTGGGAAGATCTTGCTTTCTTTAGTCTAAATTTATCAACCAAAAGAAAACAAAAGGAAAGGAAAGGTCAAAGTAAGTGAAGGTTCTTTTTTGGGAGCTATGGGTACTGTGAGCATTCTGGCCATGGTTTTTGGGTTTCTGCCATGGCAGATGGCATCTGTACATGAAGATAGGCAAATATAAATAATAGATCCAATGAGAAGGCACATACATGTGTGTGCAGGGCTCTCTCACAGACATACACAGAAAGACAGAAAGAGGGGTTAGAAATACACATTAAGAGAACCTGAGAGATACACAAACACACAAAGAAATCCAGAGACCTATAGAGATCCCTGAGATACAGATACACATGCCAAGAGAGAGAGAGAGAGAGAGAGAGAGAGAGAGAGAGAGAGACAGAGAGAGACAGAGAGACAGAGAGACAGAGTAGACAGAGACATAGTCACAGAAAGAGAACATGAGAAAGGGGCCTGAGAGAGAGAGAGAAAGAGAAAGACACATGCACCCACTAAGGATTGCAAGAGACACAAACACAAAGAGAAAGAGACAGAGCTACAGAAAGAGAATGCAAGATCTGAGACAGATAAATATAAATACATGGTCAGAGATAAGAGACATGCCTAGAAAGACAGACAAAGAAGCAAACATACACACACACACACACACACACACACACACACACACACATTCTCAATGTCTCAAACGCTGTCACTGTCCCTCCCTCAGTTGTCTTCCTCAGAGTGGTACATTTAAACATAAATTGTGTCTTATTTTTATAAAATTCTAATCATTAATATAATGACATAGCCCCAAAGGTGGTTTCAGAATTAACACATCAAAAATGTGTTCCAAGTTGGATTAACAAGCATGTGGTTATATTCCACATTACTAGGGAAAGAGGGTTGTTTGCATGCTAAGGAGTTCAAGACCAGCTTGGGCAGCATAGAATGAGGGGAGAGAGCCGAATAGAGAAGAAGAGAGGAGAGGAGAGGAGAGGAGAGGAGAGGAGAGGAGAGGAGAGGAGAGGAGAGGAGAGGAGAGGAGAGGAGAGGAGAGGAGGAGAAAGGGGAGGGGAGAGGAGGGGACAAGGGAGGAGTGGGGAGGGGAGAGGAGAGGAGAGGAGAGGAGAGGAGAGGAGAGGAGAGGAGAGGGGAGGGGAGGGGAGGAGAGAGGAAGGAAGGGGAGAGGAGAGGAGAACGGCCGTGAAGAGAGAGAATGTGTATGTGTGTGTGTGTATGTGTGTGTGTGTGTGTGTGTATTTCACACATAAAACTGTTGATCACCAAGAGCTTATATAAAAAATAATCAACATCAAAGTTGCAAGAGTGTCTTAATTAGAGTTTCTATTGCTGCAACAAAACATCATGAATCAAAAGCAAGTTAGGGAAGAAAGGGTTTATTTGACTTACATTTCCACATTGTTGTTCATAATCAAAGGAATTCAAGACAGGAACTCAAACAGGGGTGGAACCTAGAGATAGAAGCTGATGCAGAGGTCATGGAGGGGTGCTCCTTACTGGCTTGCTCAGCCACAGCTTGCTCATCCTACTTTCTTATAAAACCCAGGATCACCAACCCAGGGATAATACCACCCACAATGGTCTGGGCCTTCCTCATGCATCACTAACTAGGAAAATGGCTTATAACCTAATGTTCTGGAGGCATTTTCTCAATTGAGTTACCCCCATATCTCAAGACTCTAGCTTGTGTCAAGCTGACATGAAACTTGCTAGGACAATTAGCTCTGAAACATTCACTTATCTTCCTTCTCCTTTCTAAATTCTGTATTTCAGTACATATTTATTTTAATACTTCTGAAAAAGATGATCTTTACTCACAGCATATACATTTTTCAATTTTTTTTAAATTAAAATGTAATTAAATTAATTCTTTCCTTCCCTTTTCTTACTCCAGCCCCTCACATGAATAATTCCCACTCAAGCTCATGACCTCTTTTTATTTAATTGTTATTGTTACATAATGTGTATAAATGTAGAAATACAGCTCATTGAGTTTGTTTAGTGTTACTTGTATTTGATTTTAGGACTGACCAATTGGTATTAGCCAATTAAGGGGCTCATCTTTGAGGAAGATTATCTCCCATTCCCAGCATTCTTTTGTCTGGTGGCAGCTCCATGGCATCTCTCTGACTCTGCCCTCTTTCTCCCAGCATACCTAAGTTCTGCACTGCTATAGGTCCAAAGTAGTTTCTTTATTCATTAATGATAATCACAGCATACAGAGGGAAATCCCCCATCATTCCTTAGTTGCCTGTAGTTCTTTATTAAGAGCAAGGCCCAATGAGATTCCCCTCTTTCAGGTAGGTATTGATATCATACTATTGCTCTCATACTCATTCCTATCTTTTAGGTAGCCATATTGTTGAGGTTTAATGGGTGAAGCTTCTTTGTCATTTCTAGGAGACGAAAATCTTGCAGCAAATTTTCTGGTTCTCTTCTCTTACAATCTTTCTGCACCCTCATTTGCAATCTTTCTTGAGACTTAGGTGCAAGGATTACATTACAGACGTATTCATTGTATCTGAGCACCCCATGATCAGTTATTCCCTGGAGTCTGACCAAATGTGCTTTTCTGTAATAGTCTGTGTTGCTAGAAAAACTCTTTGATGAGAAATGACAAATATCCTTATCTGCAGGAATGTGAATAAACATTTAGAATGCAGTTTGGAAATGTCCTGGTTTAATAAAGCAGTGATAGATGGTTCTTTAAGATCTATGACTTTACTCTCCCATGGAAGTGGGTTACGCTTCCATTTTTCTCCATTGTAGCAGATCTTAAGTCAAATCATATAGCTGTTGGTTACTACCAAATGTCAATGCCACTGTTACACCTATAGGGCTATCATGCCATGCTGGCTATTGCTGTGGTTCCTGGGAATCACAGCTGGGTAGGACTATTGGTTTCTTCCCTTCCTTGGAAGCTTGCACTGCACTCTCCAGTTCCATGAAAGCTAGACCTCAGGCAGGAGGCTTTCAAGTCAGTTCCTGCTCAGGTCATCTGAGTTCCAATTCCAAAGTTCACAGTATCTTCAGCAATAGCAACCCCTGGAGGTAACCAAGGACAATGACTTTGTTCTGAGAGTCTCTCAGACACCAATGGCGAACAACTATAATTTTTCACCTCTGATACTGGTGGCTTATAATTTAATGTTCTGGAGGCATTTTTGTTAGTCTATGACTCAAGAGGAAAACATTGTCAGCCCAAGTGATATAACTTAATTTAAATTGTATATGTTGTATATACAGCCTATATATATTATATGTGTCTATATATGCACTTATGCGTGTCCTATATACTTTTAAGCAAATAAAATTATGAATCCTGATAGCTTTTTCAAACGTCCTTAATGTTATTTTTCCTCTACCCAGTTAGTTTCCTTCTTCATTTTTGTGGTTGTGAGCCTAACCTTTAAGAGCCGAGCCATCACTCCAGCCCCCATCTCCATTTTTTATGGGCAACTTTTCTCCTTTCCGTACATTCGATAACTATCTTTTTCCTCTTTGTCTCTTAAAGTTGATACTATCGCAGATTCAACATATACTATGATTCGGATATTTTAATATTCAGATATTCAATAATTAAGGTGCTAATAATAACAACCCTATTTTGCCTCTTTTGTGAGTTGGTCAAGAATACACTGTATTTTCTCTGCTTGAGACCACGGATTTCAACTTTTAATTTTGTAGTTGATTTCTTTGGAAAAGTTGTGATTTCACAGAAAGACTCTTCATGATCTCACATGAGGCCTTGCTCACACACATGGCCTCCAGGACACATTTATTTGTTGTCTATGATGCAGAGATCATGTTTTCTGGCTTTGTCACGTGGGTTTCTTCTGCTGATGTCCTTCCTGTATGTTTATTTGTTTTTAAGGGAAGGTAGAAGCAGGAGTGGGGAAGAGGCATGAATACAGTCAAAGTATATGATATTCTTGAATAATGATGTCTTTACCCCATGTCTTGGTTCTCACAGTCTGTGCTGGCTAAAGGCAACCACAGGTCCACCCAGCTCCATGGGCAAGTGTTGTCATTATGATGAGCAAATATACGGTGAGGAAATGGAAGAGAAAGAGAAGTAGAAGGGTTCATGTGCTGTGGAAGGAGACAGAATGGAAGACACAAAGGTTGTGAGGAACAAGCTGATGTAGGGGGCCTGCTTTCCACCCTGGACCAGGGTAAGACCCAGTCCTGGGTTGCTGCCAAAGACCATGTCTGAGTTCATGGTCATACTGCAACCAGGGATCTCCATGACTCAGGGCAGCAGCAGGATATCCTAGAGGAGTTTCAGTAGTAGAATCTTCTGTGTGTTATGACACAGCTTGCTGGGGCGCAGACAAAGCATTTAACTTTTAGAAATTTGTTTTCCAAGAATATGAACTATATGGGCTGTGTCTGTCTTTCCTTGGCTCCAAATATTTGAAAATATCTACTAGCTTTTAAAGAAAAATCTTCACTGGAGTTAGACAGATAGTTCATTGTTTAGGGTTTGCTGCACTTACAGAAGCCCCAGGTTCAGTTCCCAGCACCCACATGGTGGTTCACTGATACCTGGAACTCCAGTTCCAGAAGATCCAATGCCCTCTTCTTGTTTCTACAAGCACCAGTCATCCATGTGGTGTGCACACACACAAGCAGGCAAACACTCATACACATATAACAAAAGTAAGTAAATCTTTTATAAAAAAAAAAAGAATGCCTTTAATAAACAAAATAAAGCAAATTCCTTACTTACTTGATGCCTATATTGAGATTCTTTCTGTGATCATAAGGAGATGTGCTGCTACCTGACAGTCAGACTGAGGATACTAGGGTTTGATCATGAAGTTATAGACATAGATGGGAGTGGCCGAGATGATATTCAAAGCCACTCTATTAAATTAGTGGCAAGACTGGTGATGAGCTTTAAGCAGAAAGGCTCTTGCTACTGACCGCTTCTCATTCTGTTCTGACGGAGCCTGATACAGAATTCTAATGACTCTGCCCTGGCTGTTTGCATTATGGTGGTGACACAAATCTGGAGAGCTAAGAAGATGGACATGGCTAGGCAGTACGAAGTTTAGCTTGGCTCAGATGACGTCAGCATGTTGACATCATATGAGGTCATCCAGTCTGTCAGAGGGAGAGAACATCTTCACCTTTCCTTGAGTGCACTTGGATTATAAGGAGGTGTACTGTGTTCCCCCACGGTATCAGCTGCTTTCCTCCTCACTGTGACAGAATACCTGACAGAAGTCAATGGAAAAAAAAATGTTTATTTTTCAATTATAGTTTCCAGTCATCGTGGCAGGAAGCATGCTGGCTAGCATAGCTGCATACCTGCATCAGTGATGGGGGGCGGGGGGCTTTCAGTGGCTCATCCTGTGCACATTTTGGTGAAGCAAAAGCAGAGATGGAAACAGAAGAAGGATGACAATGGCCAGCTTGGCTGTATATCTCCAAGACTCTAGACCCTCCACAAACATCAGCATTCAGCTGGGGACTGAGCATACATACACACAAATCCATATGGGCATTTCAGATTCAAACCATAGCATGTACTAAAAGAATATTCTTTTTTTTTTTTTTTGATTGTCTGCATCTGTTGATATGTTGTATAACTGTTGCTGTCCAGGACGATGGATTTATTGTTTCTAGACTGAAATTTACTCAAATGATGCTTCCAGTTTTGGATAGAACACTTGGCTCTCAATTTCCAAAATTGGTGCTGGATATGAAGATCTTGACCCGTCTCTTATACTTTCTTCATCATACGACTACTTTGTTTTATGGACAATAGGAACTGGGAGGCCAGCCAGAGTCGTTTGAGGTCAACATATGCTTGTAAAAAAGAGTAAAGGAATAGGGACCATAAGAGTGCAATTGTTCAAGTTCAGATATTTTTTTTAGCAGGATTTTTTTTGCTTATGTTATGCAATGTGCATAAAAAGTCATGGAACACTTGCCAACCCAGACAGTGGTCAAGGAAGAGTGCATTATTGACCCTCCTTCCAAATGCCCTGAGTTGCATAGCAATTGTGTTTTCTGTGGCCGAATTAGCTACTGGAACTTGATGTTCCTCAAGTCAAGAAAGTGAAGGTTTCATGCACAGAATGATATATCCCTTTCTCTATGTTACTTTACCCATAGATCAAAAATTCATGTGTA
Organism: Arvicola amphibius; assembly: GCF_903992535.2. Lineage (NCBI taxonomy): Eukaryota > Metazoa > Chordata > Mammalia > Rodentia > Cricetidae > Arvicola > Arvicola amphibius. Next base: position 142,854,872 of record NC_052058.2, read on the forward strand.
CTCTTGAAAAGAACATAGGAAAATGAAGCACACCCAGAGGATAACTGTGGTGCCCAGGGGGTGGGGATGAGAATATTGTCAAAGCAATGTGGTATGCAGTCTGATAAAACAGCCTGTGCCTTCCCAGAATTTGTTGGGTATTGAGTGATGCTGGCAGGATCATTCTAAGGAAAAGAGGGAGCCTCATGTAAGTAACGTGTATGTCGTTTATCTGCTAATCCATCACTTAGGGCATTCGTTAATAACTTGTGTGTTACATCATTCCTATGGTGCCCTTATAATGTATTATTATAATTATAGATTATTGTCTCCACTTTTTCTAAAGAACTAAAGATCAGATACTATAATTTTACCTATGTGAATTCATGTAGACGGATTTTTAAACTCAGAGATATTTTCAATGACTCTCATGCTTTTTTTCATGATACTACACAGTTTAACTAAAGTTGGTTGGTTTTACTCTTTACTCCTTTGGGCTCTTTGCTCTTTGGGGACCTGCTCTTCAGCTCCCACATAAATCACACAGAGTCTTATTCTTTCTTATGTATGCCTGATGGCCTTAGCTTGACTTTTTTCTAGCCAGCTTTTCTTAATTTAAATTATCCCATTTACCTTTTGCCTCTGGGCTTTTATCTTTATTATATATACCTTTCTTTGTTTCTGATTCTGTGCCTTGCTTGTGTAGTTTGGTGGCTGGCCCCTAGAGTCTTCCTCTCCTCTTTCTCGCTCCTTGATCCCTCTCCCCAGATTTCTTCTTTCATTAATCTTCTCTGCCGATCAGCCCTGCCTATCCTTTCTCCTGCCTGGCTATTGGCCGTTCAGCTCCTTGTTAGACCAATCAGATGTTTTAGACAGGCACAGTTACACAACTTCACAACATTAATCTAATGCAATGCAAAAGAATGCAACACAACTTAATGTTAAAGGAAAGATTTCAACATACAATTAATATCCCACAGCATTATTGCTGTTATGCCTTTTAAGCATGCCCTTGCTAAGCATTCCCAGGACTTATTTATGTGAATCTAAATCCAAATCCTTAAACTTTTTAATGTTGAAATCTTTCCTTTAACATTGCCCATATCTTCGAGTCTTCTAGTCTAGTTTTTGCACAAGTCAAATGCAGATCAAGTGACTGCTGCTGACTTTAGGCAGGGAAGTATTTCTTCCAGGCTTGTATTAAATGCTATCATTTACTTCTCCATTGTTACAATGGGAACATCAGCTTCAAGGGTACTTTCTACGTTTGACTGATCCCGGGTTAATACGAGATGAGCGATGGTACTGCTGGACAGGTGGGGCTCCACACACTGATGAACGGAGTTTTGAGTGAGGAAGGTCCATTCAGAAAGTCCTCAGGACCAATGTCCTGTGATCATCAAATCAAACCCCTGGCACAGGTAGAAAACATGACCAGGGATTCTCGAATGGTCATCAAGGATTTGGACACTGTTTCCTACTGCAAGCAAAGATGGCATATAATCAAATCAGACACAAGGATGCTTCCTTCTAGAACATTCTACTGGTTTGTTAAACACATTGACGGGCCAGGCAAATATATTTTTAGAATTAGGATTGAGGTTTCCTTTCCTTGTATTCACTGTGGTTTTGGAAACATAAGTGTTGAAAAGGCAGATACAAAGGCAAACAGAGGGATAATGCAACTTTGGAAATAGCCAGAAGGGGCCAAATAGAGAGGAAATGGGAGAAAGGAATGTCTAATATGGTGCTGTTGGGAGTGAGTGGGAAGCCAAGCTGCTCATGTGAGCAGCTGATTGGATTTCCTTACATTAGGTACCTCTCATAGTTATTATAATAGATCCCCCAACTTCAAATTGTTTTCTAGTCAAAATTTGTGGATTTATATTCGCCCCCCCCCTCTGTGTATGTGTGTTCACACGCATGAACATAGGTGCCAAAGGACAATGCCAATGTCACTCTTCACCTTTTATGTTGCTTGAGATGGAGCCCCTTCTTTACCACTGTATGTACCAGGCTAGCAACACACTAGCCTGGGCTACTCCTACCTCTGTCTTCCATCTTGCCTGGGAGCTCCAAGACCAAGAACTCATATCACGTGCTTGCCTGGCAAGTGCTTTACCCGCGCAGCCATGACCCCAGCCCCTGTGGCTATCATCTTCATTAGAATGTTGTGAACCTTTGGGAAACACACATTGCTTCCTGTTCAGAACTGTATTCCTAACCAAAGCTAGCACCCAGAACTGGAACAACAAATAAACACCCACCACGAATCCAAACTTCAAGTGACTAACATTTTAAAAACCCCACGTTGCTCTGTGTGGCCCTCTTCGTTTCTGCCCCCTTATTTTAGGGGCGCAGAAGGTCAGTGGCAGAAAAAGGTCTCACGTCAGATTTTCTCAGTGCTTCATCTGTCTCCCTCTCTTGCTTGGAGTCATTGGTCAATTCACACCCCCACCCCTGTCTGAAACACTTGGTGCCAGGCCCACCACGGCCACGTTTCTCTCTGTATGCCTCAAAATGTTAATGCGATAATGAGACAAGGAATTCCTTCAGCTAGCTGGAAGAACAGGTACCCTGATTTTCAGCGTTTGAATTAGATGCGTTCGTTCTTAGACAGACTTACAGATTTTTCCCCACTTCACACAGACGTGTGGCAGTGAGGGCTAAAGCTACCAACTTCAACCCAAGCCCATTGGGAAAAGTTTGCAAATGAGGGTGACTTTCCTCTTGCCCGCATCCTGGGACCCCAAATCACAGTTTGTCTTCGGAGATTTGAAGTCTAATGGGTTGATACCTGTTGTCTGAGTCTTCAAGAATGCTGTGACTTGCCTGGTTAAAAAGATGGAAGCAAGGGGTGGCGGGAGGGGAGGAAGCTGTACTTGATCCTTATGGAAGCCAGTTAAAATTAATTGGAAAAAGCTTTTAAAGATCCAAGATGCAGACCAAATGTATCTCCAAGAGCGGCCTCATCCCGCACTGATCGCGAAGGTCACCGCGAAGCTGCAGATTTATGCGGAGGGGCTGGGTGACGGAAAATGAGACAAAAGCATTTGGATTTTATTATTCCATTTACTCTGACCCTGGGCCATAAAGGGTTTGGAGAGCCTGTTTTATGTATTCAGCTGGTTGCCACACTGACAAGGCATTTGGAGCCACTTAAATAAACCACCCCGGTCCCACAGCTGCAACAACAACACCCTATCAAATAGAAGTTAGGGTCGCAAACGGGGCCTGCACAGAGGAATCTCCAGCAGGTGCGCTGGGGTGAGAGTTTGTTTGTTTGCTTTTGTTGCACTTTGTTTGGGGAATAGCTGTCCTTCCAAACCATCCACTGCTTTTTGATCTGCAGTTGACCTAAGTGATAAAATAGTTTTTTTTTTTTTTAAAAAAAAAAAAAAAACGTAAAAGGTGTGCATAACTTTGGCTTGATCCTTCTTTTAAAAATACTCTGGCTTTTCACTGAGCTGGAGCTGGGTTCACACGGGGTACCCCATGGTGGGGAGCAGGTAAGGATTTTTGACTTGACTTGGTCCTGTTAAGATTCGAGCTACACAAGGCACCTTTTACATTTAGGTTGTAAAAGTGTTAGGTTTTGTTTTGTTTTGTTTGTTGCCTGGACTCTTTCGAACCGGTTTAGTCAGGAAAAGATCCAGTGGAAAAGCTGACGAGGGGCAGAATTCCACGTGGAAGACAATGAAATTGAATCTACAAGAGCACCTGGGTAATGGACAAAACACCTGTCCAAGCAGTGTCCTTAAGCATGGGTTTGCAAGGAATAAACAGCGTGGAGGAAGACAGTCCAACAGGTGACAGCTCTTTCCATGGAAGTTCTGCCTGGCAGGTCCCATCATGTCTCCTAGGCAAAACACAACCCAGAAAGCACTGTTGCTTTGCTTTTATACACTTGAGATCTCAGCCTGAGGTAAACTCACGGTCACATGACTTAGGGCTTACTCACTCAGCTACCACCCAATGGCTTCGCTCCCCAACACCCTTCTTTCTATAGTTAAGTTTAGTGTTCTGTTGTGAGACGTGTGACTGCCAGACAGAATCATGACTCCTATTCTGAAAACTAGAGATACCCAGGTTTTTTTGGGGTCCAAAGAGAAGCTGTTTCACCTTGGGAATACCGTCCTGCTGAAGCCCCGAGACAGCATGGATAGCTAATTGACACACCCTGCTTTATTCAATACCCTTCCTTTGGGATCTGTAGCTTATAGAAAGGCCTTTAAGACTCTGAAGTATTAATCACTTGTCGCAAAATAAACGGTTTTGCCCCAGTTTCCTCCACCTTTAATACAAGTTCATCCAAAATGTACTTTGCGACTTCTGCCGTAGCTGGGTTTCCTTTCTTTCTCTGACTCGTCTCACAGTATTTGAAGTTACCAACGGAAAGCAACAAATAATTGAAATTACTGTATCATTTTTCATTCAAACTTTCAAGCATCTTCTAGAGGACTGTTAGAATACTGGTAGACTTCAGCTGGGCTATCAGACACAGCTTTTGTTAGAAAGCCCTCTAAAATATAAAGGCGCCTTCTGATAAATATTGCTAGTAGTACATAAAAAAAACATCTCTCTGTATTCTTTTATTGCTTTAATGAATACATATCTAAGATATAAATATAAATATCAGCTTCCAGTTTAGAATGTGATGTCATAGAAAAATCATCAACCAACTTCTTTCTCGATCACTTTGCAAATATGTCCTATCACACTTGTCATCTCTCCGCGTAGATGTGGAAGAAATGGGAACTCGACTTTGCTGCACCTTCACACCAGTTCTCATTTGCCACCTTCACCATGAATCAGTGAGAGATGACAAGCAGGCTTATATTTTGAGGAATCTTTTTGAGGCATATCCTTCTCTCCTGCTAGCCAGCGTCATCATTTTTCCCCAGCTATACGCAACCCATGCCATTATCCGAAGACAACCACAGTCAGATACATCTCTGAATTTATGTCCATTTGTGCTAAATACTATGTACTTGAATATGTAGAAATTATAACAGGAATCAGTTGGTCAAGTCTGAAGACTGAAAACTAAGATGCCCCCAAATCTAAGGCCTCTTGAGCCCCAATGTGATGCCACAAACGGAAGTTTCCTTACTGACCTGATAGAAAGGGTTATGGTCAAAATAGCTGTGCAGAACTATTGTGCCCATGCTATGTTTACCAGGTGTGTAGAAACAAATATATTTCATGTTTAGACTTGAGACTGTTCCCCAAGTTATTTCATGCAGTATGTATAAATATTCTAGCATCTGCCCTCCCATCCAATAGTGTCAACATTTCTGGGTCCCAATCAGTTTCCATAAAAGACAATCTATATTTGTTTCAAATTCTGTATCAATTCTGAGTATTCTCGGGCTCCAGCTTTGCCCTCTCATATCTCTTTCCCAACACACACACACACACACACACACACACACACACACTCCACCCACACCACCTTTAGGAACACTTTCTGTTTCTGTTTCATTGAACTCATGAACATTCCCCTCTTCTACTTAATACTCATCTTCTCCTTTCTAAAGCACCCTTCCCTCAAATTAACAGTTCCTGTCCCCCAACTTCCTATCTAAACTTCACTTCCTCCTCCCAAACGCAGCTAATCCCATCAGGCTATTGTGTAGAAAGTTCATGGGAATGTGTATGAAGACCATGTGTGCCGAAGTGATCAGTTGCTCTTGGGTAGAGAGCTACTGATGTTTTAACTAAAATGGGGTCTGGAGACCGTGTTTATCTACCCTGGCCTGTACCTGGCAGATGGGATGGCTTAGATGATGTGATGTTTTTGTTTTGGTTTGGCTTTGTTTGTTTTTTCGAGAGAGGATTTCTCTGTATAGCAGCTCTGGCTATCCTAGAACTCACTCTGTAGACCAGGCTGGCCTTGAACTCACAGAGATCCACCTGCCTCCGCCTCCTGAGTACTGGGGTTAAAGACGTGCACCGCCTCTGCCCAGTAAATTTGTTTTTTTATTTTATTTTTAATGGGCTGTTTTTGACAGGGAGCTTTTCAGCACATCTTGGTCCTTTTGAAGACCAACTACTCCTTCCTTGCTGCTTATCTATTCTCCTGCTTTATATGGGACAGTCACATTTCCTCTTCTTTTGAATGACTCCTAGTCTTTGCTCTACATCAGTGGTCCTCGACCTCCCTGATGCTGCGACCCTTTTATACAGCGCCTGAGGTTGTGGGAACCCCCTAACCATAAAATTATTTAGTTGCTACTTCATAACTAACTGCAATTTTACGACTTTATGAGTGATAATACAATTGTTGATTATATGGGATATCTGATACGTGACCCCTAAAGGGATTTCCACCCATGGGCTGAGAATCACTACTCTACATAATGTAAGAAATAAGTTTAATTAGAAATCAGTTTAATTCATATTTTTCACTGGCTGCCCAGGCATCTGGTTAGAGAATTGGCTAGTTGTGTGAATAGCTCACAGCACTGCTCCATATCATAGCTCAGAGCTATTTTTGTTTACTTTTTGTCTTATTTATTTATTCATTCATTCATTTGTATAGCATCTCTGTTAGGAGCTCCAAGGCAGTCCATAGATGCCTGCACACGTCATCCCCAGACAGCCTGAGATCTGTGCCTGACGTCTGCACACAGGAGAGGGTGGAAAAGTTCTCTCTTATCATAACTCTCCCAAAGTCTGAAGGGTTTTTTTTTTCCTAGCATTGTTCAGTGTACAGCTGGGCTGATTGAAAAAGCCCTGTGCCCCTGTGTGTGAATTTTAAAGGGTAGGTATAGCATCATAAAAGCTAGTGGTGATTCTTGATGATTTTGGTTGAAATTGGGGCACCTGCAATTTAATTGACATTCCCCCCCCCCCCCAAGCACAACTTCGGAACATCTATGGCAGACCAGTTTGCAGCCGGCTGGAAAATCACTGGGCTCACGTTAAAGTTTCTGCCGCCATCAGATGGTATTCATTTGCGGTGGCACAAGCAGGGAGTAACTGTGGCTTGGGTCTGAAATACAGCGGGAAAGTCTGCAGCTTGGCATGGAGACTTTACACCGTCTAAAGTTAGCAATGCTCCGAACTTGATATGCAGCCTCCCTCACCCACAGTTTGGCATTTCTAGGAAATGTTACATAAAAGAAAGACGGAGACATAAAAGTTAGCTCTACATTACGACTCTGGCAAATCTCTCTATGGCTAGGGTAAAAACGACATGGACCATCTCAGCAGCGCAAATGACTACCATGTGAACAGAATTCTTGCTTGAGTTAGCACCCTCCTCGCGAACAAAGAGAGACAAAAAATATGCAAATTTCTAGTAAAAACAAATTCATACTTTTCTTAAAGCAGAAAGCCTTCCGATGATTTGGACCAGCCAGTCTGACTGAGTAATGGTCTTATATGTAAGTGGAAATCCTTTTTGATATTTACACTACTGATTTCTTTAATCTCCACTTTGGAATTAATAGACAATAACACCACATTGCTCCCTCAGCCGCCCTAGTACTTGTGCATATTTACCCAAGTGTCTACAGTGAGGATTGTACACAGATCTCTAATCCACCTGCCTGTGTTACTTAAAAGCCCAGATAAAATCAGCAGCCCTTAGATCTTAACCTTTTAAGTCTGAAATGTTTTTAAAGTCTGGCCATGGCAACTGAAGCTGGGGGTGTTACACGGAGGAGGAGACAGGGGAGACGTGAAACCGTAAAAGGATTGCTATATGAAAAAGTGTCTCAGCTTGAACCACCGTTGCATTCAAATAAATCAAAAACTGTTATAATAATGGTGACGGTCTCCATAAGAAGCGGGAGGGTAACCTCAGCAGACAGAAGCAATCCCGTTTATGGTGCAGTGACCTGGGGCTGTACCTGGCCACCCAGCTGTTGAAACAAACAGCTTGAATTTACTTTCAACTTTCTCTGTGAGTCTGTGTTGAAAAAAATGGGTAATAGGGATAGGGGTCCCAAGTATTTACTGCACCCCTAATTATACTGACTACTCTAAACATACAAAGAAAATACAACATGCATTATTAGGTGTTTGACTTCTCTGTGGCAATCATATGCCACAGTTGTGTGCAATGCCTTCCCTGGATTAAACTGTGAATCTAACCACAACAGAGGGCCGCATTAGATACAAATAAGAGATGTTTTAAGCCTTTATTGAATATGTGCTCTGTGCAAGCAAATCAACTCTCAGCCTGTGTTATCTCTGCAGCAGGGGCTCATCCCTCACTCCACACTAACAAAGTAGTGGTTGATTTTATTGCAGAACTGAAGACTTGCCTTGCTTTCTGTACCATTCACTTTATATATATATATTAACTAAAGAGAAGACATCAAACAGTAAAAAAAAAAAAAATATGGTTTCTTGAATCTTCTCCTGGGATATGTCAATAGAGTAAAAATTGCATATTTTCAGAACCAGAAATATGAAGTGAACTCGGCGATTCTTCATTAGGAAAACGATCAAAAGATTGTTTTCTTCAGCTGTTTTGTCCTTTTTATATATAACTGGTTGATGTCAGCTGGCATTTCTCCATTTGAAGAGTTTTCCATTAATGACCATTTGAACACACCCGGCCACTAGCCCCACACCTCCCAAGCCCCGATATGAGGGCTCATCTTTCCGTTTTTCATCTCATCTCGATTTTTCCTCAAGGGCAGGCACTATATTTTCTTTATTTCCGTACCCCTGGCATAGAGGGGAAGCTCAGTACATATTTATCAACTGACTGCTTGAATTGCTTAATAGCAGAAACCTATAAACTTTTGATTGAAATGCTGCCCCAAGATCCCTCTGCAACTTCAGTTTTATTTGATTCAGTCCTTGCCGCGACTAGCAGGTGGCCCCGGCTGCTGTGTTGACGCTCCAGGTTTCTTCCACTGGGGATGCGAGCAGAAAGTCATCCATCAAGAATGGGTTTGGTCCTCTGTTGCTACCCACTTAGGACTTAGTCCTCGGCTTCTCTTGCTTTTCCTGGTACCAGCCATAATGGCAAATTCAATATTTCAGGCCAAGAGTCTCTTCGTGATTAACTGCTTTATTCCAGAGGCTGCACTGGTAACTTTATTCTATTATCTTATTTCATATTCCTAGGAACCCTACAAGATCAGTTTAATATTGATATTGTACAATCAGTGCCAACAAGGCGTGTGACGTTGAGACTTGCCGAGGCTCGTACAGGCTGTGAGTGACAGAGCAAGAATTCAATCCAATCCGTCAGGTGTGTTCTCAGCGCAACAAAAACAGACAGGACGCGGGCTCATCAGTACAAAGAGCTTTTCATGCATGCACGAGGAGGACCTGAGTTCAAACCTTCGGAAACCACACAAAAAGCTTCAGTAGGATGGGCAACAGAAACAGGAGGATCTCTGGGGTTTACTGACTGTCAGCTTAGCTCCAAGTTAAGGGAGCGTTTCAAAGGGATATGGTAGAGAGCAACAATTCAGGACTCCTCATTTTCTCCGCTAGCCTCTGCGAGGGCAACACACACACACACACACACACACACACACCATATAAACTCCCACACACTTGTACCACATGTACACACATGCACAACACCCAAACTTGCACACACAAAAACATACTTACAAATGAGGCAACCCAATTTTTTTTTAAAAAAGATGACTTTAGAAATTGCTCAAAAAGATATAGAAATGGTCAATTAGCACACAAAAGTATTCTTAGCCTTATTACATACTATAGAAAGGCAAATCATTAACACCACGAAACACCACTTTATACATGTTAGCACAGCTACAAGCACTGGGCAATAACAGATAGTATTAAAGAATGGGAAAAATTAGAAAAATTGTGCTGGGCCAATAGTGTAAATATTGTAAAAAGTAGTTAGATGATTGCTTTAAAAGTTAAATATAGGATTACCACATCTTCCAGCAGGTTTTTTTTTTTAAATAAGAGGTGTTTTTTAAAAGAGAGAACAACCCACATATCCAACAACTACGGAATGGATAAGTGCACACAGTTTCTCTATATAGTGGAATATTAGTCAGCCACAGAAAGGGATACATGTTCCACAGTACACATGGGTGAATCTTGAAGACATTAGGCTAAGAGAAAGAAGCCAGACAGAAACAGCAGCATCCTGAGTGATTCCTTTCGGGCGAAATGTCCAGAGCTGGTGTTTCTACAAGGACCCGACGCCGGTTAGTGGTTGCTAGGGAATGAGGTTAAAAGTAAAATGAGGAGTGGCTCCCTAATGGACAGGCTTTTCCTGGTGCGGGCTGACTGAAAATTCTAGAAGTATGGTATGTTGGTGGTTGTTCGCGGTTGTGAGCTAAGAGCCATTAAAATCACACACTTTCAAGTGGGTAAAACCATGAATCCTGCCACATGGCCTTTACTCAGCTTCAGTCTCCTGTTCCTCACCCACTTTCATCAGGTATTCATCCTGAGGAAGAAATTTTCTTGCCTGAAGACTTGGGGGGGGGGGTAACTGCTTTCCTTGATATCCGGGCGTGGGACACAGGTAGGAGAGGGGACCGTGTGAACAGGACTCATGATGTACATCTATAAACATCACCTCTTAAATATCCGTTGCAGATTCTCGCGGCGTCCGGAGCTGAGCACCATTTGCCAGAAACTTTGTTGATCGTGTCTGTAGCCACCTCACCCTGACGACACCTGATCTCAGACGCTAAGCAGGGCTATGGCCTGGGCTGGGGAAACCGTACAGAGCTTGAATGCCACGAAGGTTTTGCATTTGTACATTTATACTTAGGTTATTACAAACACAAAGAAACAAACCTAAGCGGGTTGCTCAGAAAGCATGCCCTATACTTTGGTAACGTTTAAAGAACGCCAACGTGGCTGTCATGCGTCTATCTGTGGGCTATAGTGTCATTTTGTTGAGAAAAGTAAATCCCGTGAATGTGGAAAAAAAAATAGCCTTTTGACTGCTTGAGAGCATCTTTCTTTCCCTCTTCTTACTTTCTCTCTCAATCTAGGCCCAACAAGGGTCCCCATAGACACAGAATAAAGGGTATTGTCTGGTGGGGGGATTTAATTTCACTCCATCACAAGTGACCACCGCAGCCCTGTCATTGCGATTGGTCACACTTTTTTGTGTGCTCTATCTTACTAAGGTCCTGTCTCCTCGCAGCCCACTGCATAGGCTCCTTCTGTGAGACAAAGCTCTTCGACATAATGAAAGAGGTGGGAATTGGGAACGAAAAGTCAATGGACACAGTTATCAATTTGGGCCCCACACCCTCTTGCCTCCTGGGATTTAGCCCCAGCAGCCATAGAGGCGCTAGCGGGGCCTGCTGTGTTGGGGAAAAAAACGGCACCACCGCAAGGTTTGCTGAGGCCAAAGGAAGAGCTGGTGGCTGCTGCGGGATGTAATCCAAGGCCCTCCGGAGGAGACCACCACACAGGCGTGTGAGGCTCCCCTATCCTTAGTCCACCTCGGTGGGCCGCAGCTTGGTTTAGGTTGCCGTGGTTCATCGGAACATGCACAGTAGAAGTGCATCCTGGGTAGCTGTGAGTGGCATCTCAGCCTTCACTGTGGGTTTCTGTACAGGTCTAATGGCTGTTACCACAAACCACATCATACTTTGAGATTAATCCTGGAAGATGAATGAATCTAAACAGAAGCGAACGTCTCTTACTTGTGGCAACTGAAGAGACCACTTCGGGCCTTTTGGTTGGAAAGAGTTTTAACCTCATCCCTCAACAAGGTAACAGGATTCATTCTGAAGCAGTCACCTCTTCAGGATGGGGCTTCCATTTTTATTAAATTGTTTCTCTTCTGAGTGTCTCTATAGTTCATCATGGAATAGCCACGTGATTCTCTAATTTCTCACACTCACCGATGGGTTGTCCCACACCCCAAGTTACTTGTCTGAAGCATGTGGTCCACCTTCTACAGCACTCTGGGAAGGATGAGTGGACATTACACATAATACCATACTTCTAGATCACAACCCGAGCAGCTAACAGCAAGGCTGGCATGCTCCCTGGACCCAGCTACAGTTCTCAGTAGCCCTCAATCAGCTGTTTTATACCTTAAATGCAATTTCTAGATCTTATTAAAGGAAACAATCATGCTTGAGGCAATGGTGCTCATTTTTAGCTGTTTGATTTTTTTTGTTTTTTTGTTTGGTTGGTTTTCCATGTAAACTTTCAAACAGGGCCAAGGAAGAGACAACCTTGACATTTGGTTCTGCCACTCGTTAACTGTACAAGTCTAGAAACTGACAACTTATATTCCAATTAGCCTCTTCACTGACTAAATCAGAAGAGTCAGACTCGTCTATGAGAGCATCCTGAGAGCCAACAGCATGGATTTGAAAGGCTAGACTGTCACAAAATTGCGATATTGTTTCTGTAGGTCAAAGGTTTAAGGCTGGCTGTTTTTGTTTTGTGTGTGCGAGAGAGAGATTGAGTGAGTGTGTGTGTGTGTGAGAGAGAGAGAGAGAGAAAGAGAGAGAGAGAGAGACAGAGACAGAGACAGAGACAGAGACAGGACAGGGGGAGTATGTCCATCCTAGTCCGGTCTCCCTCTACTATTCGGTAAACATATTTCTATTTATTTCTTGTCATTCACACACATGTGACCACACACACACACACACACACACACACACACACACACACACACCACAGTTTTCTTTTTTTCTTTTAATGGAGACTAACCATTTCCAGTGGCGTGGATGTGTCACTGACTTTTCCTCCATCCACAGTGCTTTTGCTCAACTACAGCAAGGTGGCATTCTTTGTATTTGCTAGAACTCAATACGAAAGCTCTGGAGGCCTCGCTGGACATCTTCTAAGTCACCTCCACACTTGTCACCCTTTCAGAATAATCACTGTGACTACTGCACTTCTATAGAACTTGTGAGCTGACATTTATATGACAACTATCTCCTATTTACCCCTATCTCACCATAGCTTTGAGCACTGCAATGGAAAAGGTCCTTGACTGGAGCACTGGCCCGTGAGTAGCACCCAGCATGATGCTTGGGAAACAGTAAACCTTGCTTAATAAATATTTGTTTAATGGGTGATTCCTTTAAAAAGGACACAGACTATATAGATCTCTTTGCATGTCAGTCTTTGCCTGCAGAGTAGATGAACCACACTCAACCCCATTCCATTCTTATGAAGAATCTACTTTTGTAGCTTACAGAGAACACTCCTATGAGGTCTTTGTGAAGGTCATGGAGAGGGGGTTCTAGGTTCTGTGAGGTCTCCACTAGGTAAGCTAGCACAGCTGGTTAAGATGCAGACCTGGAGAGACTAAGCTAACATCCTTACAACCTCTGGCAGTGATTCTTTCAAAGGAACAGGCAGCCCAGGAGAAGGGGGAAACAGGATCCCCAAGGAGCTGCCAAGAGACACACCCTGTGGAATGCCCGTGTGATATGCTAAGAAGATGCTAAGAAGTTAGGGTAGGGTGAAAAAAAAGGACCAAAGTACAGAAAAGCCCATTCTGACCATCCACAGCATCCATTCCCTTGCTGGGAAGGAAAGCGTCAGGTGCCTTTCAGGACTCTCCTTGGGGAGAATATAAAACTGTGTGTGGTTACAATATGATGGTAGGAGAATAGGATCTTATGCTATGACTGACATTAAAAGATTTATGGTGACAATTAGGCTACACTGTAGTTTGAATCTAAATGTTATCCAATGGCTCATGTATTAAAAGTCTACAAGGCATTAATGGAAAGGTGATGGAAGCTTTAAAAGGGCGGGGCCATTCTTTCAGGGGTAAGATGGAATCTCAGAGTTGTTTTGATTTTCATTTCTCTAATGGCTAAGAATGTTGAACATTTCCTTAAGTGTCTTTCAGCCATTTTAGATTTCTCTGTTGAGAGTTCTCTGTTTAGGTCTGTACCTCATTATTTTTTTTTTTTACTGGATTATTTGTTCTTTTGATGACCAATTTCTTGAATTCTTTGTCTATGTTGGAGATCAGCCCTCTGTCTGATGTGGGGTTGGTGAAGATCTTTTCCCATTCTGTAGGCTGCCATTAAGCCTTGTTGACTGTGTCCTTTGCTTTACATTAGCTTCTCAGTTTCAGGAGGTCCCATTATTGATTGTTTCTCTCAGTGTCTGTTCTACTGGGGTTATATTTAGGAAGTGGTCTCCTGTGCCAATGTGTTCAAGTCTACTTCCCACTTTCTCTTCTATGAGGTTCAGTGTGGTTGGCTTTAAGTTGATTTTTTTTAAAAGAAACACTGATGACAACCGATTCTGTAGAGGATGTGGGGTAAAGGGAACACTCCTGCATTGCTGATGGGAGTGCAAACTGGCACAGTTCTTTTGGATATCAGCATGGAAATTTCTCAGAAAATTAGGAAACAACCTTCCTCAAGACCCAGCAATACCACTTGAGTATATACCCAAAGGATGCTCAATCATGCCACAAGGACATGTTTATAGCAGCACTGTTTGTCATAGTCAGATCCTAGAAACAACCTAAATGCCCCTTGACTGAAGAATGGATAAGGAAAATGTGCTACATTTACACAATGGAGTACCACACAGCAGAAAAAAATAATGACATCTTCAGATTTGTAGGCAAATGGATGGATCTGGAAATCATCATACTGAGCACAGTTACTCACACCCAGAAAGACAAACATCATATGTACTCACTCATAAGTGGCTTTTAGACATGAAGGAAAGAAAACCAGCCTACAATTCACACTCCCAGAGAACCTAGACAATAATGAGGACCCTAAGAGAGACATACATGGATCTAATCTACATGGGAAAAAAAAACAAGATCTCCTGAGTAAATTGGGAGCAAGGGGACCATGTGAGAGTGTAGAATGGGAGGGGAGAGGAAGGGAGGGGGCAGAGAAAAATAGGTAGCTCAATAAAATCAATAAAAAATGAGGGAGAGGCCAAGAGGGGACCTTTAAACCACTGGGGTGGACTATTAAAGTAGACCCTGGGATGCTAGCCTGTTTGTGTCTTGCTGGTAACCATGATGGAAGTACTTTCTTCTGATGTATCTTTCAACTCTAATGTGCTACCTTGCCATGGGCCCTGCACTGGAAGGTGACCTGTGAAGTCGTGGGTCAAGAGGAAATCTTCTTTTTTAGAGTGGACCTGCTCAGATATTGGTACAGTAATGGGGAATGATAAGAGGGCAGTCAGTAGAAGAAGACACAAGAGAAATAACTATGGTTGGGTCGATAGTGGTGCATGCCTTTAACCCCAGTTCTTGGGAGGCAGAGTTTGGTCTGCAGAGGTAGTTAGAGAACACTCAAGGACAGGGATGTGCAGAGAAACCCTATCTTGAACAAAATAAAAAGAAGACAAAAGGAAGAAGTAATTATAGCTGCTACCAGTTTTTCTTTAATGAAATTTTGAGGCTATCATATACATTCACTGGGAGCTTTACACACGCGTGTGTTGGCTCACTTCGTTCTTTCCACCTCCGCTGATCTTCCCTCCCACCATGTTTCCTGCCTCCCCACCCCCACCGGAAGCCAGGAAATATTTTAAAAGTTTTTGAAAAAAAAAATCCATCTAGTGGTGGAGGTGAGTATTGGGTAAGGAGAAGGAGGGAGGGAGGAGGCTCTGTAGGGGGTCTGAAGCCCCCTTCAGGTTATTCTGTCTTAGCTCGTCTGTTTATTTACCTGGGAGACTCGTCAAGACCTCTCAGGATTAGATCCTGAGCTTCAGGCCTGATAACTGACGTAGTATTTCTTCCAGCAAATCTCTGGGTGGTCTTGCCTTGCTTTCAGAGGGGAAAAAATGATACCAAGAAGCTTTCCAGACTGTTCTCCTAAACTTTAGCCTTCAAAGGGAAATGACCCATCCATTAGGGCACGAAGTGTCCAAACGACAGAAAGCCATCAGAGGTCAGGTGAGCCAGGAAGGGAAGCTATGCCTGGAGCAGTTGCACCAATGAGTTGCATTTCTAGTACGGGCTCCTCTTCATTTTCTTTCCTCTACATTTCTTCCACATGAAATGCACCAATAAAGCAAGAAAAAAAATCTCTCTACATTGCAAACTTTTGAAGACAGTGAAGCATTTGCTATGATTACCTTTCATGAGATGCTCTTTTTCCAAAGTATTGTTGGCCTAATGGAATAGGAGAGACACAGACTGTGCGCACTGTTTGGTCTGGAAAAACATTGCAAAGTCTGTTTGCATGTTTCAAACACAGAGTTATCAATGGCTCAGTATATGATCTTTGAATAGAATTGAATAATCAGATTCTCTACATGGATGTTTTTACATCGTCAGTTTTGAGCTATGAAGCATTTATTACACATCCTAGGACTCGGGTCTAGAAACACAGAGCAGGTAGCACTGACTAGCACTGCATAGGGTACCAGTCGCCCACCACGGCTTCCCTCAATGGTCATTCATTAAACATGGAGCTCTGGTCACGATGGGTGCCAGGGCACACAGGTCCAAGCAGACAGTCCATGGCTTTTGGTTCATAGCTGACTCTAAACATAGTGGTCACAGGAAAAGAAAGGAATGACTGTGTGAGAACCCAGCTTTGTTCTATAGTTTTTATTTGTATTTATGATATATATCATCCTAAAGGACCATAATATATGTCAGCCTGGAGGACCCTTTATTTAAAAGAAACCCAAATGAGAGTGGATCAGCAGTATGTCTGGGAGCCTTACCTGTCCAGATCAGTCTGAATTCATGAGTCCAAATTCCTAGTCCTAGGCCTTATTTGAATGCGCACTGCCCTTTACCCTGCTCTGTTTAGAAAAAGCAGCTGTCTTGGAAGAAACCGTTCGAACTTTCCAGCTGCCTGCTTTCAACAGCATCCAGTACCTGGCCTTCAAGATTTCGCACCAATGCAACACCAGCTAAAGGAGTTTGGTGATCAGTGGGCTGGTGGTAGTGGGCATATCATATTGCTCTTTGGGAAGTGAGCCAAAGGACACTTTTATCTGGGATCCGTTTGCGCTACTATAACGATCTACTCTAGACCAGGTGACTTCAAAGCAACATGAAATATTAGATCTTTATACTCTAGAGACAACACGTGTTAATATCAAGAACCCGGCAGATTTGGTGTCCAGTGAGAACCTGCTTTCTCAAGATCGCATCTCACGGTATCCTCATGGGATGCAAGGGGCGAAAAAGGCTCCCTTGGGTGTATTCATAAAAGTGCTAATTCCAGTCAGAGGGGTCCACCGTCTTCTCCTATTGCCTCTCAAAGGCTCAATTTCCTAAGTCCTTGGGGAACTAACCATTGGGGGTTAGGATTCCAATATGTGAATGTGAGGTTATAACATGCCCTAAGAACAAATCTCAATAGGAACAAAAAGATTGCATGTATGTGCTGGAATGACGCGCTGGGTACCAGGTTTGGCAGGCACTAGCAGTGCTCAGTCATTAGGTTATTGCTTATTAAGGTATCCTAAGAGCTCAAGACATTGAATAGTCAAGATTTTTCAATCAGAGTCCTCGTCAGGCTCCAATCATTGTAGATGGCTTGGAGAACGCTTCCATACTACAAACTGTAAAGGGAAATGATTTCTGACTCGAAGTGGCTACTAGAAAATAGAAAATAGAAAGAGAGAAGTAGCCAAGGCTTGAGATAACGATCACATTTCTCCAGGGGAAGATGGCTTTGTGCGCTCTAAATGGATACTCAGTCCGAGTGTCACTCATGATATTATTTAGCTCTCCAGACGGAAGGAAAATGAGGGTGGCAAACAGATACAGGCAGTCTCGTGAAGGGTCTAGAAATGAGGTGTTTCCAGCCTCTAAGAAGCATCAAAGTGACTGCCTGAGTGTGTTCCACTCCCTGCCAGCTGACCAAGGGCCTTGTGGAGCGAATCAATCACAGGCTGGAGACGGTAAAAGCCAATCATCTTCTGAAGAGACAGAACCATCTTATCTACCCCAGATTCCTGGTGAGAGCTGGCTGGTTTTATAAACAAAAGCTGTAACTCAGCAGAGCCTTTTGTTAGAGACACTGTATGTATTGAATAACCTGGATTCATCTGTGGCATGTACAATTACATTGTATAGTATTAATAAACTATTAGTATATTGCTAATAAATATTATTAATAAATAGCAACATATTAATAAATACATGCTTGCATTTAAGAATATCAGGCTTATAGCTGCTGAAAAACTTTGTGATTTCAGTCAGGATCATCAACGATGCACCATGCTTCCCCTCCACTCTCTTGAATGATTAGCACTCCCATCCACATTGAAGTGTTAGAGAATAGAATGTGGCATTTAGTAAAGTTTCTGAAGCTTTTCTAATATGAATCCAATATTCAGCACTGATCATTCTAGTGAACTGTGGTCTTTCTGGGTTTTTAAGTCCATATGTTTCTTTGTCTTTATTATCGAGAAGCTTCTACAGTGGCCACAGAGAGGATTGTTATACTCCTCATTTATTCACAATCTAGAAAATCATTGTCTAGCAAAATGAGATAAGGAAATATCATAAATATGATGCACAACATAGCAACTGCATCAAGTTAGGGAAGGAGAAAGTGCTGAGAGACTTGAGGGCTGGGTTGAGTTCCAGGATGGGTTTTTCTGTTCAAATCCACTGCAAGACATCCCTGGGCACCATGGGCAAAAATCTACATTTAAGGTGCAAGATCAGTTGTGGGCATTTGGAAGCCATCAGCAACCACAAAGAGTTTTGCTACTATCATGATTCTTAAGTTCCTGAGTCAATGGAGTAAGTGCTAAACGGGTAAGTGCTAAAGAAAACTTTAGCATGCACTTGGTGAATTTTATATAGGACGCAAGATGGGAAGTTCTCTCCAAAATCAGTTTCATGTGATGTGGAATCATTTGTCTCTGGGCCAAACCATGATGTTTCTGCCATTAGCGTGCTCACTAAGTTTAGGGCCCAAAGTAAAAAGTTTGGGATAGATTGGTAATTACATTATCACGGTGGGTATTAATCTTGTATAAAATGTATGCTGTATGATATAGTATTTATAGATTATGGGTGCAAAAGTAGTTAATCAGCAGGTAGCTTCACATATATAATGATTATATTATTATATTATATTATATTTTACATATATCTATATAATCATGATATAGAAAATGATAGGACTCTATGTACTCACAAGACACATTTAGGAATACCAATAAGGGTATACATTTTGCCTTTGTCCAGTTGTAAAACTAATTTGACCATTTCTTGAGGAAATCAACTGATAGATTTATTTACTTCTAGCACCTGGTCAATTCAGTCAAAAAAAAATGTCAAAAATTTTGTGATGGCATCAACAGATGTTGAACTGACCGACTGTCAGATTCCATCAAAGCAGTAGGACCATTTGTGCTTGTTAGACACATTTCAGACCCAATATAGAAAACGGGAATTTGGGGAATTAGCACTGGAGAGAGCTCTTCAGGGGGATATTTGACCCAGAGGGTAGGTATCAATCAGCTGCCTAGATCTCCACGTTAACAGTAGTACATTCAAGTTAGAGCTATCCTCTGAACACTCCACAAACCAACACTGTCGGAGATAAATCAGTGCTGTCGATAGCAACCATCCTGAGCCCCTTATACAGTTCACTGCTGTCCCCAAGTTTGCATTTTCTATGGACTAGGGCATTCAGGAGACCAGTTTTGTGCTCTGATTTGATCATAAATGAATTCCATGAGTGTGGTATTAAACGTATGGGTAGAATAACGTTTAAATTTTTATCGTCCGGGCATTTTTTTTTATCATCTCAAGCATTAGGTTGGAAAATGTCCATTTAAAATATTTCCAGTCATTTCCATTTTCACATGGTAATTCATGACTGCCAGAAATAAGGTAATAAGAATAAAAATGGGAAACATACAGGGAACTAAAGAGGCTTGCTATTTTCATGCTCTAATTTCTAGTAACTGGACACCAGTGTTTGATATGTGGCCCATGGGGGAATAATAATTTTTTTTTAAAGAACATCAGAACAGTGGGGGGAAGGCCTCACGTGGACCTCCGCATCCAAGAGGCGTGTGCAACCGCATAAAGTCCATTATATTAGAGAGCAAAAGGGTTGCCAACCTCTCCCACGGTCTTAGTTAGCACTTGTCTTTGTGCCGCTCACTCTTTTCTGAACTTGAAATCCAATTGGCCAACAATTAAAGCCAATTAGCACACGAGGAAAATAAACTCACGGCTCTCTCCCCTTGTGTTTTCCGTGGCCGATGGAAAGCTGGTTAGCTCAAGGCATTAGCAGCGCGGCGTGTCAGGCCAGGCATAGAACGGAGACTAGTTGGCTTAAAGTATTAAAAGAGGAGGGCAGGGCAGCGGCTGGCCCAACAGAACTGTGTTATTCTGAGCTAACAGCTGCCAAACATTCTTGACAGGAGATGAGGCAGATGTCCAAGGACAATCAAAGGGACAAGAAAGTTTAAGCCAACGTTTGCCTATCTCATATTCTCCGCTTGCTCCTCGGCCTCAAAGACTATCCACAGCTGTTGCTCTTCAAGGTCTAAACGCTGATCCCAGCTCCCGAGGTGGCCCCTCACCCTGCTTACTCTGATGACACTGATCGGCTTTCTTACCCCCCACCCCCGCCCCGCCACCTCCTCTTCTCATTGGAGTGAGAGGGTCTTTTCGGTGATTTTTCCTTTCTTTTTCTTTTCTTTTTCTTTCTTTGGAATTTCTGAACACTCAAGATTGTATGTGAAAGTCCTAAGATTTCAGTCCAGAAACACAAACCAAACCAACCAACCGGAACACACAGAAACAGCCCCTCTCCGGGTCGGCCTTAAATGCATCAGCTTAGCCCCAAGACAAGGTATGTTGTTGCCAGGGCACCACGCTCTTCAAAGCAAGAAATCGTTCATTCAGATACAAAGGAAAGAGGGCCGACCTATGTGGAATCTCAGTCTGACACAGAGGCAAGCTACAGGCACGGGATTTGGGTGTTTAATACAGCAGACAGGAGGATGGAAATTGGAGTATAGATGTCGTGGATAAAGCGACATAAAATGCATCTGTACTGAGCACATTTACGAAAGCAGAGGCATGTTATCTCTCTTGGGGGCAGAGGCAGGGAGACTCGCTTTCCCATCAGTGCTAAGAAGCATTTCATTCACTATCGTTTAGCGATATGCTTGTTTGTTAGACCTCTTTAGTGTTGTACTTTCCTCCGCATGGCGGAAATGAGCGTGTCTCTTGTGAAAAACATCTGAGGTGCCTGTCTCCTCAGACAGGGTGCAAGCAACCTGTGTGACGGCCAAAAACATTATCTATACCACTGTCCTGTGCACGCGGGACAATGGGAGAATTTTATGTCTTCAAATTTAGATATGTCCCCTTGTCTCCTGTAAGGAGTCACCACTAATCATATTGATTCACAACGAACTGACGAAAATATCAAACCTAAAGCACTCTTGCATCAGCCCCCCCCCCATCCAATAGTCTTGATGGAAGCAAGTGATTTAATGACAATTAGCATCCCCAAGGGCAGGGCATAGTATATGCTCAGTGTAGTCACTGAACAAATGAATGTGTAGTGGCTGTACTTAATCATATGCCTCATTCATTACAAATATACCCAGACCAAGGTTTGGGAAGATGTCTCTGCCAATAAAGTCCTTGTTGCGCAAGCGTAAAGACATCCGTTCAATCCCCCCCATCCCCGTGAAGAAGTTGGGCAGGGTAGTATCTGACTATAATCCCAGCTCTTGTAAAGGAGACGCAGAAAGGTCTCTGAGGGACTGATGGTCAGCCAGTCTAGTCAAATTAATGAGAGTCAGGCTAGTGAATGAGCCTGTCTCCAAGAGTCGACAGAGTCTACCGTCGACCACCTCCACCTTCATATACCAGCACATAGATGCACCCTGCAAACATGGGAATAACGCATGCACACACACACAAAACACGCACCCAATAATATTCCTGTAATTAAGTCCTGGGGAGAAACAACAAGAACTGTATTTTTTAGGGATTGCCTGAAAACATCTCAATATGAAGTTTCTTGATCAAAACTAATTAGTTTGGTGTGCTTTCATTTCAACCCCCAAAAAATCTATTTAAAAATAATGATTAGAATTAGACAAAGCTTTAAAGAGTGCCTCCATTTATATGCTGACAACTAATAACAGGGATACATTTCAGACGCACTATGATTGCAGGTGCAAATATTTAATTGTTGGTGCAAGCCAGGTGGTGAGGGCGCTACTTAACTGCGTGCTCAATTGTGTCTGCCCTAGCTGGGCCTGCAATTAGGTGTGGGTGCTAAAACCAGAGACCTAGCCGAGGCTCTATTAAAGTCAAGCCCTGTATATTTCAGTCTTTTATCTGTGAGGGGGAAGGGTTATTCAGTTTACATTTTTTTTTTTTTTAGCTGCTCCCGAGCTGGGGCTGGAGGGAGTCCCTTTCAGCCAGCGAGGGAGCCCAGGGCAGCTGGTCGCTGGCTGATAAGAATTGGGCACAGCTGCACAGAAAGTGGCCATGCTCCTCCACGAGAAGTTTCGAGAGTCAGCTAAGGTCTCTATGAAAAGGCATGTGGCTTGATTATTCTCAAGGTACTTGAAGATCATGTGTAGGTTTTCCCCATGTCATCAGAACACAAAATTAGATCCAACCATTTGAAGTACACCTGCCCTCCTGCTTGAAGAGACTTAATGAGTAACGGCTACTCTGCACCCTTGCAGAGGCTAGGGAACCACATGGGTGGGTGGTTGTGTCAGTGGGGACAGCTTTTGAACTTTTATTCCGCTTTGTTAGCACAAAAGAAACCCAAAGGATGTTCTAGGAGAACGGAGCTGCAGGCCAAATATTATCTGACATGCTACATGGTCAAATTTTGCCCGTGGCAAAGAATTATACCTTAATCCACTTGGTGCTGAGTGTTATACAGTCAGGAATGTCCTGAAATGATTCATAGTGCAGAGGGCTGTGGAGCTTGGGCATGTTATTTAGCTTCTCTGATTTCTGAATTTTTTTCCCTGTGAAGCCATAGCACCCAGCTATAGTGAAAGCACTTTGCTCAGAACTAACTCTATGGTGGGTGCTCCTTCTACATAACTCCTTTAATTCCACGCAGAGGGAAAGAATGCAGAGGACACTCCTATACCTACACAGGGAAAGAAATCAGGGAAAGAAACTGCTAGCTATCCTAGGCTAGGCCCTTTTAGTTTGCCTTCAGATTTTAAGGAACGTGTTCATGTTCATGGTTGTTTATGGGCCAATTGTTAGCTACCATGATAAATTCTGACCCACTCAATGCTTGCAATCTTAGGGAGCATAACTATGTTGTAATCCAGCATCATTGTCTTTTAAATATTTCTCTTTACACCTCTGGCTTCTCACTAGTAGAGTTCACTGGGAAGAGGGAACAAGTGAGAACTGCCTCCCTAAAACTGCCCTGTAGGCAATTTAGGAGATATACTGGTGGTGTTGGTTTTGCATTTTAAGGAAAAGGTTTCTCTGTGTAGTCCTGGCTATCCTAGAGCTAGCTTTGTAGACTAGGCTGGCCACAAACTCACTGTGATCCACCAGCTTCCACCTCTTGCTGCAGGAGCGCCTTCCGCTCTTTCAGCCAATAGCTGCTGAAATACCAGCCCACTGGGGCGTGGTCTATTTCTCTTTTTTTTTTAAAAAAAAAAAAAAAAGAGCGGCAGCTCTCTGCTCACTCTCTTGGTTCCGGCTCTTGCTCCAGCAACTAAACTCCTTTCCTGACTGACAGTGTTCTGTAAGTTTTACCCCTAAAATAAACACCCCCTTGAATCTAAACTGGTGTGGGACTGTTTCGCGCATTATCTGGCGCCCATGGCTGGGATTAAAAGTGTGCACCACCACCCAGCAATGAGGCATTTTCTTAACTAGTGGTCGATGTGGGAAAACTCCAGTCCTTTGGGGGTCATGCTACCCCTGGACAGGTGGGCCTGGGATGTATAAGAAAGCAGGCTGAGTAGGCCCTGGGCAGCAAGCCACTAAGCACAAAGTTCCGCTATAGCCTCTGCTTCTGTTCCTGCTTCCAGGTTCCCGTCCTGCTTGAGTCACTGTCCTGATGTCCTTTCATGTTAGACTGTGATGGGGCATGTAAGCCAAATAAACCCTTTCTCTCCACATTGCTTTTGGTGTTTATCACAGCAAAAACGAGCAAACTGAAACACCTCCTCGGCCTTTCTTGCTGCTTCCAATAATCCACAATTCTGACTTGGATTCCTAACTATTGGCATTCTTGAGGAAGAAAGATTGGCCTGGGCATAATAACGGCCTAATATTGACAGAGCAAGGCTCCATTCTTTGTAGCATGCATTCTGGGATATGCAGAGATAACCAAAGAAGTGAGCCTGACATTAGGGAAGTGAGCGGTTTGGCCAGTAGGAAGGGAGGTAACTGCCTTCTTTAGATCTACTTGCCTGGGAAGGGGGCAGGGGAGCCTTTGGATACCACGTAGTAGCTCCTGGCTTTGATTTGAGTTCAGTGAGAGACTCTCAAATTCAGAAGAAGAAATAGTCCGCTCACAAAATCCTTCATATTCATGATAAGACTTGGGGTGGAATTAATTTCTTTGGAATGAACTCCTCTTCCAGTCTTCTCCCATAGATAAAAAAGGTTGTTGGAGGCATACCCTTGAAGAGGGTGGTTAAAGTCTATCCTCTCTCCGTGCCATCTTTTACTTCTAGCTACCAGTAGGTGAGCAGGTGTCTCTATCACCTCTTGCACTGGGAGATATTGCCCCAAGAGAGGTCCAAACCATGAAGACTAATTGGTTATGACCTGAAATCTCTGAGATTGTGAGTGAAAATGAGCTTGTTCTCTTGGTAAGTTAGTTAGTGGGTATTTGTTACAATAGCTGAACACTGATTAACATTGGTGGGGACATCTACTCTGAAGCAGACAGGCAAGGTCAGTAGCCAAGGTGTCTAGTATTTCCAATTCACTATAAAATCTGAAAATCCAACACCTCCCCAAACCTTTCCCTTGCCAATGATTCTACCCATGATCCCCCGCTGTCCATTGCAGACTGAGAATACTTTTGTTTGTGGTGCTCACTGGTGCCAAGCTCAGGCCTATCCCGAAATGCTCTTAGAAGTAGTGGGAACCTGGCATTCCACTGGTCTGCAGCAACGCTTTTCTGATAATAAGAACAAAGAAAGCACAGAACATCCCTTTTTAACATATAAAATCCTCATTGCAACCATTTATTAAGAAATTTACATGGCCTAGGCTAAGCTCGGTGCCTTGCTTATACATCGTTCTTTATGGTATATGTGGACTAACAGCAATACTCTTGAACATTTGAAATTAGTAAAGCCAAGTCTTCTGTGCAGCTGGAAGCATGGTGCCTCCCACAAATCTCGGGTAACGTTTCCTTCCCTCTTTTCTTGAAGTCTTGCTGCCTGGCATCTCAGCTTGGATGACTCTTTTTGTTGGTGGTGTTGTTCCATACTGATAGGAGCATGGGCCATCCTTTCCCATGATTTTTTCCAAAGTCTCCAGTTGCCCTTGGTGTTGTATCATGGCAAAGTATTTCACAAATGGGAAGGAAATGATGCAAGTATTGGGTCCTTGGCACCAACAGCTGACTAATTTCTTTTACCTCCTAGATTGCAGACAGAATGACTCTCTGGCAAACTGTAAGAGGCACGCGGTTAGACTCTTCCAGCTTCATGGATAATGAGAACCAGGATGGGCCACAAAGTTACCCATAGCATGGTTCTGAACTCATCCACTAATTTGAACATGGAAGAGACGAATAGAGATGTCTCTGGGACTTTTAAGACGTGGGGAAATAGTTCAGTTACTGGCAGCCTCATTAGACAAATGAGTATTTCTGTCCCACCTTTTCGGTTTTGGGGAGATGAGCCGCAGTGTGTTCTCATGAGTATAGCAAAATAATTCGAAACTCTAGTTCTTGTCATTCATGCTGTGTTTTTCCTGTATTGATTAGTTGTAATGCGCCTTTAGGAGATCCCAAAGTGTCTGGTGACAGCCAGTCTTCACACAGAGATCGTGAAAGTGAACTGAAGCTGGGGATGCCCGGATGGTGCAGCGTTCACTCACTCATGATAGTTTCAGATTTGCATACTCCTGCAAATTCATCTCCCAGGCACTTCTCTCCCCGTGGGGATGAGTAAACTCCAACCTCAAGAGGAAGGATTACAGCCCACACTGTTATTCACATTGCAGGATGTGATCCCAGAATGAGGTCATCTAAGCATGGGGCAGACAATGATAGAAAACCTCTCAATTCTTATAAGGATGCCAAGGGGAAAGTCGTACATTTCAGCTCTAGGTTGGTGTGAGCAGCTGTGAGGACAGCAACATTTAATTGTTTTAAAGTTTATAAAATGGAATGCAGTAGTTCTTTAAATCTCTCTGTCTGTCTCTGTCTCTCTCTCTCTCTCTGTCTCTCGTACACACACACACACACACACACACACACACACACAGCTTAGCATGTTCTTCCTTAGTTCTCAGGGTGACATTTACTTTCTTAAGAAGGGCTTTAAATCTAGAAGTCATAAAGAGAAATGAGGAGGAGCTAATGAAGACTGAGGTGCTGCCTACTCTCGGTCTCTCACCAAACCCATGCTCTGGGCTCAGGATCCAGTTCTGCCCACTGAGAAACTGCTGAGTGTTGTGCCCCTCCCCCAACTCTTCTGGTTGCCCCTTGTTTCAACAATGTGAGTTTTCAGTGTTTCTTGGACTGCTAGGATGGGGCTTAGACTCTGTTCTCCGTGAACCCCATGGGTCCTTGCAGAAATCAAGGCTGGCGAGAATTCCGAACTGCTAAGGAAGGTGGTGTCAACATTGCAGTGGGGTCTAGATTCTCATTCTGTATACGTTCTTTTACTTTCCCCAGTGACATCAGCATTCACACCTACCTGCTTTATTGATCGTCTTTCTAGAATGTGCTTTATCTCCTAGCAATAAGCAGGTGTATTATATGTGCAACTTGACTTTGATAATGTATAGATGGATATCAGACCCAGGCTTCGCCTTCACTCCGGAACCTTTTCTATTGCATTTTCAAATAGTAAGACTTCCCCTACCTAAAAATCTGAATCTTATAATATCTGTGGGAAAGTGGCAGTCGGGCATGGATTAACAGACAGGTGAATGGATTGTGAGTGCTTCACCCATGGCACACGGGTCTTAGTCCTCAGTACCCATGGCATCTTTAGCTGAATCCATTGAATAAGAGGTCAAGATTAGTTATAAAAATACTGACTATATATTTTACTATATAAAATACATAAACTTCAATTGATATATTTTAGCTAGTATAACATGTACATAATATTCATAGCAAGTGAAGAAAATGACTTTCCCTCTTTCTCAGAAAATAAGTGAAGTAGTAATGCCATGGTTAATTGGCACTGGGCTTCCTTTGTGTATTACTCTCAGATTCACCCACTCTGCACATCCATGCTTTTATATAAAGCTGACTCCAACCACGCTTGCCTTTCCAGAAACTACCTCGCAGAAAAGGCTTTAGTAGAAAACTTTGTCTTTTTTTTTCCTTTAAAAGAGTATTTAAACATGCTAGTGTACTATGTCACAGCTTGAAAAAATAGTTTGTCATGAACATACTCTCAGGTGTGGGCCTCGGTTTCCTCATCTGTCAAAGCTGATCACTTTTTAAGGAAGTTCAGAGTTTTGAAAGCACATGGCAAGGCCTAAGGGGCAGTGCCTACTTGGTAAATAAGAAGACGTAAGCAAAGACAGACAGGGATCACACACACCTGTAGTACAGAGCTCCAGAAAGCGACCATGGTCGAGATGTCAGCTACAACCTCTGCTATGTGAGTTTCTAGCAGCAGCCTGTCAAATTAACGGCACGGTCCAGAAAAAATTGCCTTTGAAGGATGTTCAGCTGGTGGGAACCACTCCCATCCAGGTGACGCAGCTTTAAAAGGCACATGCCATTGGGTGCATCTGAAGATTCTGTTTCTTTTCTGATCTCAGGTGAAGTGTTAACTTGTAAGAGCCCTCTTCACTGCCCAGAGTAGCCATGGACACACCCCTTGCTTATACCACTTAGTTCTTGTGTCCTGGCCTGCAAGGAGCTATAGACAGTACCCTGAACGTGAGCAATAGCGCAAATAAAATGCATTGATGGACAAATGGGAAGCCCACATTTATTCCGAAGTTACGTTAAAAGGACTTTACTTCTTAGTTGAAATAATGCTCTATTTAATTTTCTTTCTATAACTGGAGAACTACAGAGCATATTCTTTCTTTCTCCCTTTTTAGACCTCCATTTATCTATTGCATAGGTTTTATTGCTGGTCACAGACCAGCCATGGTAAACTCATGTAGAGGTCACAGACCAAATGTTACTATTTCTTGTGTTCTACTATGCGAGTCTCAGGGATCAAACTCAGGTCGTCAGGCTCTGGGGCGAGTCCCTTTCCCCGTGGAGTCACCGTGCAGGTTCTTTCCTCTCACCCTCTCATTATTTGCTAAGAGGTCTCTGCAGTTTTATTTCCTAAGTTTCCCAATTCATGCATTCACTCCGCAGAATGTCTTTTGCTTTAAAGAAGGACGGTGTCTTCTGACCAGATCTACAAGTCAAACAGGAGAGGGAATGATCATTGACAGGGCTCCTAGATAGAGCCTGTGGTTCTAACATGAGGTACTTACCGCTTTCCAGTCCCACTCTTATTGCCCGCGAGTGGAATGGTATGATGAAACCCTGCATGGTGGCAGCGAGAGGGAACACACTGAAGCGCTCCTTCTGCCCTTCCAAAGTTCCCAAAACACCGTGTAAGATGAAGAACAGAGACACTTGGCCTTAGAGGGAGGAAGAAAAGGGGACCCTAAAAGCTAAAGATGTTCTCCTGTCTTGTGCCCCACATTTCCAGATGAATCTAGAAAGACAGGGGGAAGAATGAGGTGAGAGAAGAGAGAAAGAAGAGAAGGGAAAAGGGGGAAGAGAGAAGAAGAGAGAGAAAGAGGGGAGAGGAGGAAGAGGGGAGAAGGGAAGGGGGTGTAAGAGAGGAGAGGGGGAGAGGAGAGGGAGAGAGAGAAGAATGGCGATGAGAGAGGAGGGAGAGGGGAGAGAACAGAGAGGGCAGCTGAACCTGGCACCTGTTTTAAATGTGCAACAGATTAGGAAGAAAAAGTAGTCTAATCACGTCATTTTCCAAATACAGGTTAGAAATATGAATTTACAAAACCAAAATTATGGCAGACAACCACCCCCCAATTTCTGACAAGATGTTGGCACCATTAACCTGGTATTTATTGCTCCTTTTAAGTACCATGTGACATAGCACTTTCCCAGCTTTCATTGCAAACTGTACGCATAATTCATATGGCTAACATTTTGCCCCAGCTTTCCATGCATATTTTACTATGTTGGAGACTGTTTGTGTGTTTGCTATATATCAGTTGACACCTCTGTAAAATCTTTATATTGAACGCCATTGGCAACCATATGCCAAATAATTGCATTGCCCTTTGTCATGTTTGTGGGTGCTGTTTTCCTGGGATCTTAGGTAGGAAAGGCTCAAAATCCTTCTTTCTAATGCCCATCTTCAATGAACGGCATTGCTCAGAATAACTTACAGCCTGCCTGCCTTCTTCTTTTTGGCCATTAAAGGCTTTCACTGATTAAAGAAAATGCCTCTTCCCTTCTGAATGATGCCATTGCCCACAGTGAGAGTCTCCAGAATTTGCTCTGTAATCTAAACTTACATTTAGATTCTCAGGGATTTAGACAACACCTCCCTTCCCACGGTGTCCAAAGATATTGTTTATTTTCATAAAGCATCCTTCCTGCATTCTGGGAAAGGATCTGAAGCTGTTTACAAAAGAGGGGATTAAATGATGAGGTGGAGCCTGGCGAGAGGTCTCAGCAGTTAAGAGTACTTTTAGCTCTTGCAGAGGACCTGGCCTTGGTTCCCAGCACCCACATGACAGCTCACAATTGGCCTGTAAATCCTGTCCCAGTGTCCCAGGGGTCTGACACCCTTTTCTGACCTCTGCTAACATCAGAGTGACATATATAAATGTATGCAAATGTGTATGTATATACATACATGCAAACACACACACACACACACACACACACACACACACACACACACACACACACACATATATATTTTAAATGAAGTGAATAAGATCACAAATATCCAAATCTGTGTGGTCGATAGAGTCAAAACTGATTCCCAGAAAGTAGCTATTTCTCCCCCTACCTCCCCTCCTCTTCCTTCCCCTTATTCCATTTTTCCCACCCTCTGTTTTGCTCTCGCCCTCTCTTCTTTCCTTCCTCTCTTCCTTCCTTTCCATGTCAGGAGTAGAAACCCAGCCTTCTCACATTCTAGGTGATCTCTTGCAGTTGATCTCCACCTCCTAGGTAGATGTGTTCCCATGACTCACTGAAGTGATTAGACAGGATTAGACAGAGGCTGCCAATAATGACTAGGTTACACATGCTGCATATACAGTGTGGGTTTGGGTCACCCTGAATTCTACTATTTTGAAATGTTTGCAACCAATTTATGGGCAAAATCCGGCCTTTTCTTTTAAAACCGTTTAATTTATTGCATAACCGATGTACCAAGAAATTCGGTCTCTAAAGTTACAGAAATAAATAGGCAAATAATAAAAATATAACAAATTGGATTTATGACAGCTAATTAATAATGCAACTTCGTGAATCACTGGTGTATGTACAAACACATGCATAATGTCTGTTTTATCTTTTTTATCTTTATGCATCCAGCTTCTCCATCCCTGTTACATGGGGCCTGCCTAACAGTCAGCCCAGACACCCTGCTCCCCGCGTGAACACTGCAGGGATGGGCTTGTGATGCAAATCAGGCCCATGAATGCCAAGTCTCTGACCAGCTCTTTTCAGGCTTTTGCATATCAAATGTCCGAGGGCCTCCAGCTCTGGAGAATGCTGTTACTGGAAAGGGCAACTCACAGGCATCTTCTGCACTTCTAACCAATCTAGAGAAATTCAGAAATACAAAGCAAATCCATCTACTTAGGAAAAATTGTCAGTAAGTTGAAACCAAAGGAATTTCCATTTAATTTTCTGTTTAAATTTTTAATTAACTGGAATTTTGGCCCCTGGAGGTCCTCAATTAATTTAAACTTGATTGCCAAAACTTTTCAAGCATTTTGCCTTTTAGAAATAAAATTAATAAAAAAAAATTAATGAAATTTTTACAACAATAGAAATTGTAACATTTCAATTAAAAAAACAAAAAACTATTGGCCTTAATGTGGTACCCAAGTAAGACATGGTCTTATGAAGCTTTCAAATTCTATGATACTGATTGTTATATTAAGTAACAGTCTTCCAGACCTTTTTATCCCAAATCATTGATTTGATTATATCCGTAGACTATATCCTTTGCAATGTCTTCTAGGGTACTGTGTGAAAACAAACAATATCCAGTTGACTGCATGGAGTACTAATTTGAACATAATCACTGTGATGTAACTAATTTTTCCTACAGAATTCCTAGAATCCTTCACTATGCACACATGCGCAGTAGGAGCTTTTCAGCTTTCTTCAGGCTTGACAAGTTTCTTCTCACATTCCTGGACTTCCAAGAAAAGCCCATGAATAAAAAGAATTAGGAGGAGGGAGCTCTGCTCTTTTCAGTTCAAGACCCGAGGCTCTCGAGCCTTTCTCCCAGCATCCCACAGTTCACATATCCATTGTGTCCTATGCAACAAACCATAATTAGTCACACCTTAGGCCTGATCTGTCTCCAAGAACAAGGAATGGACATTACCTACTTTTGAGCAACCCATGGTTCTTTAGCCCTTCTCCATGTGCTAAGTGAGGAAGGATTCTCCTTCCCAGGCATCGCCTTTAAGCTTCTGGAACAGTTGTTCTCCGCAGGCAATACAACAGGTACACATTATTCCCAAAGCAGACAGCTGGATCTCAAAAGTACAAGATAGAAAGAAAAAAGGATCGCCAACCAGGTGAGAAAAAAAATTACAAATATTGCAGGCTGAGGAGATGGCTTAGCTGATAAAGCACCTTTCGCCCAAGCATGGGGACCAGCGTCCAGATCTGCAGCTCCTCTGGAAAATACCAAAATGGTGATGAGCAACTCAAATCATAGTGTGGATGAGGTGGGGACAAAAAATATATCTTTGGAGCTCCCTGGCTACCAGGCTGGCGAAATAGGTAATTTGGACATTCAGCAAACAACACTATATCCAAAAATAATGTGGAGAATGATTAAAGACACCTTTGTCAACCTTTGTCCCCCACATAGTTGTACTCAGGCGCTTGCACCTACCCAGGCATGCGCACACAAGTGTGCTAAGTGCGTAAAAAATAAGAATGCATTGTATTTGATCATAAGGATGCTAGAAACATAACTTACTTGTACTGGTTGTTAGATCTAAAAGTAACCAGTGATCCATGAGAGAAATGCCACAGTATGCCTGGGAATAGAATCATATGAAGACTTGGGTGGGGCTTGGAAGTGAACTCAGCTTTAAGAGCACATACACCTCTTCCAGAGAAACCCTATTTCAGCTCCCAGCACCTCTGTCAGGCGGCTCTTAACTATGCAACTCTAGCTCCAGGGGATTCAAGGGCTCTGACCTCCCTGGGTACCTACATTACAGTACACAGACAATACAGGGAAACACAGCCCTAAACATAATGAAAATCAACACCTTTAAAAACAAAGCTGTGTGGACCTGAGCATTCAGGTGGAAACCGCACATCAATTGGCACGAACTAGGCCTGGAGAGAGGGACGCTGGTCACAGGTACTGCGCTGACCATTTCTGCTGTCCAACTCCAGATTAGGAATTTGACGTTTTATTTTTTTTTTTTTTTATTTTTTTTTTTTTTATATTTAAAAATTTCCATCTCCTTCCCTCCTCCTCCCCCCTCCCTCCCCTCCTTCTCCCCTTTCTCTCCCCTCCTTCTCCCCCTTCCCTCCCCTCCCCTCCACCCATACCTCCCCTCCCTCCCTCTCAAGGCCAAGGAGCCATCAGGGTTCCCCACTCTATGCTAAGACCAAGGTCCTCCCAACTCCCCCCAGGTCCAGGAAGGTGATCGACCAAGCCGAGAAGGCTCCCACAGAGCCCGTCCATGAAGAAGAATCAGAGCCCAGAGCCATTTTCCTTTGCTTCTCAGTCAGCCCCCGCTGTTGGCCACACTCAGAGAGACGGGTTTGGTCGCATGATCCATCAGTCCCATTCCAACTGGAGTTGGTGATCTCCCATTAGTTCTGTCCCACCGTCTCCATGAGTGAACGCACCCCTCTCGTTCCTGACTTTCTCCCTCATGTTCTCGCTCCTTCTGCTCCTCATCGGGACCTTGGGAGCTCAGTCCAGTGCTCCAATGTGGGGCTCAGTCACCTTCCCCATCTGTCGCCAGCTGGAGGTTCCCTCACGGTCCTGACTTTCTTTCTCATGTTCTCTCTCCTTCTGCTCCTCATCAGGACCTTGGGAGCTCAGTCCGGTGCTCCAAGGTGGGGCTCTGTCATTTTCTTCATCTATCGTCAGGTGGAGGTTCTATGGTGATATGCAAGAAATTCATCAGTATGGCTATAGGAACTGGCCTTTTCAGGCTCCCTCTCCTCAGCTGCCCAAGGAACTAACTGGGGGCGTCTCCCTGGAAACCTGGGAACCCCTCTAGGGTCAAGTCTCTTGACAACCCTCAGGTAGCTCCTTAAATTCAGATATATGCTTCACTGCTCTCATATCCACCCTTCCTATATCCCAAGCACCCCATTCCTCCGAGCTCCCCCCGCTCTCCCCTTCACACTTTTCTCTCCCCATCTTCCCTTGGCCCAGTCTTGCCCAACCCTCAAGTTCCCAATTTTGCCTGGCGATCGTGTCTACTTCCAATATCCAGGAGGATTACTATATCTTTTTTGGGAGTTCACCTTCTTATTATCTTCTCAAGGATCCCAAACTTATAGGCTCGATGTCCTATAATCATGGCTAGAAACCGAATATGAGTGAGTACATCCCATGTTCATCTTTATGGGTCTGGGTTACCTCACTCAGAATAGTGTTTTCTATTTCCATCCATTTGCCTGCAAAATTCAAGATGTCATTGTTTTTTACCGCTGAGTAGTATTCTAGCATGTATATATTCCACAGTTTCTTCATCCATTCTTCCACTGAAGGGCATCTAGGCTGTCTCCAGGATCTGGCTATTACAAATAATGCTGCTATGAACATAGATGAGCATATGCTTTTGTTGTATGATTGGGCATCTCTTGGGTAGATTCCCAATAGTGGAATTGCTGGGTCCTGGGGTAGGTTGATCCCGAATTTCCTGAGAAACCGCCACACTGCTTTCCAAAGTGGTTGCACAAGTTTGCATTCCCACCAGCAATGGATGAGTGTGCCCCTTACCCCACAACCTCTCCAGCAAAGGTTATTATTGGTGTTTTGGATTTTAGCCAATCTGACAGGTGTGAGATGATATCTCAAAGTTGTTTTGATTTGCATTTCCCTGATAGCTAGGGAGGTTGAGCATGACCTTAAGTGTCTTTTGGCCATTCGAACTTCTTCTGTTGAGAATTCTCTGTTCAGTTCATCGCCCCATTTTTTAATTGGGTTAATTGGCATTTTACCGTCTAGTCTCTTGAGTTCCTTATATATTTTAGAGATCAGACCTTTGTCAGTTGCAGGGTTGGTGAAGATCTTTTCCCAGTCAGTAGGCTGCCTTTGTGTCTTAGTGACAATGTCCTTTGCTTTACAGAAGCTGCTCAACTTCAGGAGGTCCCATTTATTCAATGTTGCCCTTAAAGTCTGTGCAGCTGGGGTTATGCATAGGAAACGGTTCCCTGTGCCCATTTGTTGTAGAGTACTTCCCACTTTCTCCTCTATCAATCTCAATGTGTTCAAATTAATATTGAGGTCTTTAATCCATTTGGACTTGAGTTTTGTGCATGGTGATAGATATGGATCTACTTTCATTCTTCTACAGGTTGACATCCAGTTATGCCAGCACCATTTGTTGAAGATGCCCTCTTTTTTCCATTGTGTACTTTTGGCTCCTTTATCAAAAATCAGGTGTTCATAGGTTTGTGGTTTAAGATCCGGGTCTTCTATACGATTCCATTGGTCAACTTCTCTGTTCTTATGCCAATACCAAGCCGTTTTCAATACTGTAGCTCTGTAATAGAGTTTGAAGTCAGGGATGGTAATGCCTCCAGAAGTACCTTTATTGTATAAGATTTTTTTGGCTATCCTGGGTTTCTTGTTTTTCCATATAAAGTTGATTATTGTCTTCTCAATCTCTGTGAAGAATTTTAATGGGACCTTGATTGGGATTGCATTGAATCTATAGATTGCTTTTGGTAGAATTGCCATTTTTACTATGTTGATCCTCCCAATCCACGAGCAGGGGAGATCCTTCCATTTTCTGGTATCCTCTTCAATTTCTTTCTTCAAAGACTTAAAGTTCTTGTCATATAAATCCTTCACTTCCTTGGTTAGAGATACTCCCAGATATCTTATGCTATTTGTGGCTATTGTGAAAGGTGATACTTCTCTGATTTCCCTCTCTGCTTCCTTATCCTTTGTGTATAGGAGGGCGACTGATTTTTTGGAGTTGACCTTGTATCCTGCCACGTTACTGAAGGAGTTTATCAGCTGTAGGAGTTCTTTGGTGGAGTTTTTGGGGTCGCTTATGTATACTATCATATCATCTGCAAATAATGAAAGTTTAACTTCTTCCTTTCCAAATTGGATCCCCTTGATTCCCTTATGTTGTCTTATTGCTATTGCTAGAACTTCAAGCACTATATTGAAGAGATAAGGAGAGAGTGGACAGCCTTGTCGTGTTCCTGAATTTAGTGGGATAGCCTTGAGTTTCTCTCCGTTTAATTTGATGTTAGCTGTCGGTTTGCTGTAAATAGCTTTTATTATATTTAGGAATGACCCTTGTATCCCTAATCTCTCCAAGACCTTTATCATAAAAGGGTGCTGAATTTTGTCAAATGCTTTTTCAGCATCTAATGAGATGACCATATGGTTTTTTTCCTTCAGTTTGTTTATATGATGGATTACATTAATAGATTTTCGTATGTTGAACCAGCCCTGCATCTCTGGGATGAAGCCTACTTGATCGTAATGGATAATTTTTCTAATGTGTTCTTGGATTCGGTTTGCCAGTATTTTATTGAGAATTTTTGCGTCCATGTTCATGAGTGAGATTGGCCTGTAATTCTCTTTCTTGGTTGAGTCTTTGTGTGGTTTAGGTATCAGGGTAACTGTAGCTTCATAGAAGGAATTTGGCAGTGACTCTTGTGTTTCTATATTATGAAATACCTTAAGGAGTATAGGTATTAGGTCTTCTTGGAAGTTCTGGTAGAATTCCGCATTGAAACCATCTGGTCCTGGGCTCTTTTTGGTAGGGAGGTTTCTGATAACAGTTTCTAATTCTTCGCGACTAACAGGACGATTTAGAGCATTTACCTGGTCCTGGTTTAACTTTGGTATATGGTATTTATCTAAAAAACTGTCCATTTCTTTTACATTTTCCAATTTTGTGGCATACAGGCTTTTGTAGTAAGATCTAATGATTTTCTGAATTTCCTCTGTGTCTGTGGTTATGTCCCCCTTTTCATTTCTGATCTTGTTAATTTGCGTGTTCTCCCTCTGCCGTTTGATTAGATTGGCTAAGGGTTTGTCAATCTTGTTGATTTTCTCCAAGAACCAGCTTCTTGTTTCATTGATTCTTTGGATTGTTTTCTGTGTTTCTATTTTGTTGATTTCTGCCCTCAGTTTGATTATTTCCAGTCTTCTACTTCTCCTAGGTGAGTCTGCTTCTTTTTTTTCCAGAGCTTTCAGGTGTGCTGTTAAGTCACCAATGAGTGCTTTCTCCGTTTTCTTTAAGTGGGCACTTAGTGCTATGAACTTTCCTCTTAGCACTGCTTTCATTGTGTCCCATAGGTTTGAGTATGTTGTGTCTTTGTTTTCATTAAATTCAAGAAAGACTTTAATTTCTTTCTTTATTTCTTCCTTGACCCAGGTGTGGGTCAGTAGTTGACTGTTCAGTTTCCATGAGTTTGTGGGCCTTCTGGGGGTAGCATTGTTGTTGAATTCTAATTTTAATCCATGGTGATCCGATAAGACACAGGTGGTTACTAATATTTTTTTGTAACTGTGGAAGTTTGCTTTGTTACCAAGTATATGGTCAATTTTCGAAAAGGTTCCATGAGCCGCAGAGAAGAAGGTATATTCTTTCCTATTTGGGTGGAATGTTCTATAGATGTCTGTTAAGTCCATTTGGTTCATTACCTCCATTAAGTCTTTCAATTCTCTGTTAGGTTTCTGTCTGATTGACCTGTCCATTGGTGAGAGAGGAGTGTTGAAGTCTCCAACTATTAGTGTGTGTGGTTTGATGGCTGCCTTGAGTTCTAGAAGTGTTTCTTTTACATAAGTGGGAGCTTTTATATTAGGGGCATAGATATTCAGGATTGAGACTTCATTCTGAAGGATTTTTCCTGTTATGAGTATAAAGTGTCCCTTTCCATCTCTTCTGATTGATTTTAGTTTGAAGTCAACTTTGTTGGAAATTAGTATGGCCACACCCGCTTGTTTCTTAGGGCCATTTGCTTGATAAACCTTTTCCCAACCCTTAACTCTGAGTAGGTGCCTGTCTTTGTGGTTGAGGTGTGTTTCTTGTAAACAGCAAAATGTTGGATTCTGTTTTCGTATCCAGTCTCTTAGCCTGTGCCTTTTTATAGGTGAATTGAGTCCATTGATATTAAGTGATATTAATGACCAGTGGTTGTTAACTTCAGTCATTTTTAGTAGTAGAGTTTGTGTGTTTCCCTTCTTCTAGTTGTGCTGGTGAAGGGTCGCTAGATGCCTGAGTTATTGTCGGCGTTGTTGGACTCCTTGGTTTGTGATTTTCCTTCTATTACTTTCTGCAAGGCTGGATTTGTGGCTGCGTATTGTTTAAATCTGTTTTTGTCCTGGAATATCTTGTTTTCTCCATCAATGGTGAATGCAAGCTTTGCTGGGTATAATAGTCTAGGCTTGCATCCATGTTCCCTAAGTGTCTGTAGCACATCTATCCAAGCTCTTCTGGCTTTCATGGTTTCCATTGAGAAATCAGGTGTAATTCTGATAGGTTTCCCTTTATATGTTACTTGACCTTTTTCCTTTGCAGCTCTTAATATCTGTTCTTTATTCTGTATGTTTTGTGTTTTGATTATTATATGGCGTGGGGATGCTTTCTTTTGATCCAGTCTATTTGGTGTTCTGTAGGCTTCTTGTACCTTCATAGGAACATCCTTCTTTAGGTTGGGGAAGTTTTCTTCTATAATTTTGTTGAATATGTTTTCTGGGCCTTTGAGTTGTAATTCTTCTCCTTCTTCTACCCCAATTATTCTTAGGTTTGGTCTTTTCATGGTGTCCCAGATTTCCTGAATGTTTTGTGTTAAGAATTTGTTAGATTTGTTTAGTTCTTTAATCTGTGAGTTTATTTCTTCTATAGTATCTTCAGAGTCCGAGATTCTTTCTTCCATCTCTTGTATTCGGTTGGAAATACTTGTCTCTGAAGTTTCTGTTCGTTTACTCAGAGTTTCCATTTCCAGTCGTCCCTCAGATTGTGTTTTCTTCAATACCTCCATTTCATTTATCAGGTCTTGTACTGTTTCCCTTACCTGTTTGATTGCTTTTTCTTGTTTTTCTTGTTTTTCTTGGGTATCTTTGAGAGATTTATTTATTTCGTCTACCTTTTTGTTTGTCATCTCCATTTCTTTATGGCAGTTTTTTACCTCCTGTTTAAGGTCCTCTATTATTTTTATAAAGTACTGTTTAATGTCGGTTTCTTCTATATCTTCTGGGGTAGGGTGTTCAATTCTTGTTGTTTCGGGATGTCTGGCTTGTGGTGATGTCATGTTGCCTTTCATGTTGTTGGAGGAGCTCCTGCATTGGCGCCTGCCCATCTCTTCCCCAAAGAATGATGGATCCTTCTGCAGACTGTGAGGTCCCCTTGCAGGCCAAGCAGCTCTCAGACAAAGGCCTACCTTGCTCCGGGTAGTCAAATGAAGGAGGGGACCTCCCACCGGCCTGGGAGCACTCAATTCCAGGTCCCCAGAGCCCAAACAGGCTGAGCTGTGGGATTTTGTGGCCCCAAAGACGGGAGGATGAGGAAGGGGGAGGGGGGGAGGATTCTGGGTGCAAGCTGGGAAGGGACAGGGAGAGAGAGGCGGTATCCGGGGAGAATAACCCCTGCAGGAAGAGCAGGAAGTGTGCTGGTGGCAGGGGGGGTTGTGGAGAGTCGGTGGTCCCTCTCCGGGCAGCTGCCGTGGTTCGGGCACTCACTCCTCACTCACCCAGGAATTTGACGTTTTAAAAATTCCACTGAAATTGGACTACAAAATATAATAGGTTTAGGCACCTGCTCTAATAACATTGCATAAAAAGATCCCAGCAGCTTTGGCATAGACATATGTTACAGTATCACAGTCAGATTTTATTACATCATTACAAGAATGTTCCATTGGACCATATGATTGGCTATTGGACAGGCACAGAATGCTTTTGCTGTAGTACAAACACAGCATCACATTCCCCTAATAAACATTTTATGGTATCCCTTTGCACATTAAAACGACACTAACTGCATTAATACATTTTAATTTACTTTTTTGTTGAAGAGCAAATAACAAACTTGGTGCTAATGAGCTGATATTTTCCATTATCCCAAATCATCCTCTTCATATATCCAGTCCATTGAAAATGACCCTAAAAATGGTGATATGCTCCATTATGGCACAGTGGCATGCACTGGTCCAGTGTGTTTTCCTTCCCTGCCCATTCATAAACAACACATCATGTTGTAAACAACCATGGAGTGGCATGCATTGGTCCAGGGTGTTTTCCTTCCCTGCCCATTCATGAACAACACACCTTTAAAATATATTATTTGATTTTCTTGGCACTATGGTGCTCTTCAAAAGTGGTTCTTTGCTTCAAATTGTACTTTTTCTTCAATAGCTTTTCATGTCCCAGTGAACACAGGTGTACTCGTAGCTAAACTGCATACCCAACAGTTAATCTCCTCTCTGCCTGTCCTTGGTGAGATTGTTAGCTTCTCAGTGCCTTTTTTCGATTTGGTATCCATGAAGTATCTGGAAGAAATTAATTTTCCTTTCACAAGACATGGCTAGTTGTTTTGATAACATTGTCTGGTATTCTCTTAATGAAGCTGTAAAATAATTAAATTTTTCCCTTTCATAAATGTAATCACTAACAAGGGGCACCGTGACCCTCTTGGTTTTATTTTCAGTGTAGCGTAAATTGACTTATCATGCCGTCCCTCCTCACCAAAGCAATCATTCTCCCCACTATCAAAGTTCCCGGGCATTTGTTTGGAATAGTGCTGATGGTGTGGCGGAGACTGGAGCAAAATGCTGATTACATTTGAGGAGGAGAGATTTCAGAAATCTGAGAAGAAAAATAGGAGTTACCCATGGCCCCTGCTTCGCCCGAGATAGGACATCCCTCTCCTAGAAACTTCAAACTGTGGTTATCTGAGGCCAGCGTTCTTTGTGTGGGCGTCTCTCTTACGCTCTGACTGGACAGGCTGCACTCTAGACTTGGGCAGTGGAGGTTCTTTAGGAGAAGATAAAGGATAGCAGTGCTGTAGGTGTGATCTCAGTCAATCTCTAAATAAAGCCTTCTGATGCTTAAACATACAATCATCTGTCACACCTCCTGGGCTGTCACTGTCTGTTTTTCCAGTATTCGACAATCTCAGACTGTATCTTGAATGTGAACACTATTGTACACACACACACACACACACACACACACACACACACACACACACACACACACTGACAACTTGGGACAAATGCTTGTGTTGAGGTATTCACAATAATGTTGAATAGACTGTTTCTTCAGATTTTCTTTCCAGCAAGACTTAGTCAGTGGGAAAGCCTACTCTAACACATTCATTGTAAAATTGTTGCAAATTCCCAATGAGGTTGTTCTGAAGAAGCCATCGTGACAGGTATAAAATTATGATTTTTCCTCAGAATGACGAGTGGCTGGTAATTTTAGCAGGGTTCTGTGTTATTTATATAGTCATAGGATAACTTCAGGATTTTCCATGTCCTCTACATTTTCTGTAAACACATAAAGCCAGGCCAATGAAGGAAGCTAATGCTTAGGAAAGAGTTGCCTTTAGAACTTCCCACAGAAGGAAACAAACAGGATAATTTGCATTTATTGATAACCCATTTTGTTCCAGTTCTTGTTCAAAGAGGTTTGCATTAAAACAAACAATCTCCAGTCAGCCTCACTAGGACTTCAGTTTTTCAAGGGACACAATTATACTATGCTACCCAAATTACTTGCCCTACACTCCCGGGCTCAAATACACATTGAGTTCCATAAGCAGGCACTACAGGCAGGTGCCATCTAGGCCAACTTTACTAGCCTTTGTCTTTATCCTATTTTGCAAACTTTGAAACTGAGTCACTAAAAAGTTAAGTGCCTTTGCCAGCATTAGGAAAGCTGAGATTCAGGCTGGCGAGGTGGCTCTTCAGGTAAAGGCTTTTGTTGCCAAGCTTGATGATCCCAATCAACCCCTGGGGCTTAGATGGCAAAGGAACAGAACTGACCTCTACAAGCTATTCTCTGACCTACACACACTCCAAAGAATGTATGTTTTTGTATTCTGTATACATGCACACACATACACACACACACTACATATGATAAATACATACATAAATAGTGTCAAAATTAAAAAGATGAAGACTGACATTCAAACTCAGTTACTCTCATGAATGAGCCTTGTCTCCTGAGTTCTACAAAATATCCAGTCCAAATTTAATTCCTAGGAGACTGACTTTGGTGCAAAAGGATGAATTGCTGTTCTCAGGAGTGATAGGAACTCTTATCTTCCTCAGTTACTTTGACCTCCAGAATCTCACTATCAAGATACAGCTCATGCAGGGGTCATGGGGCTGTGAAATGATGAGGCTGGATCAACTAATGTGTACCAATCAGAGAAAGGCATTTCCCAGCCTCATAAATTTCCTTCTTAGATGATTCAGTCATCCATCCACCCACCCACTCATCCACCCACACACCCACCCACTCATCCATCCATCCATCTATCTACCCATCTATCTACCCACCCACACACCCACTTGTTCATCCATCCACCCATCCATCCATCCGTCCATCCATCCACCCTCCCATCCATCCATCCATCCATCCATCCATCCATCCATCCATCCATCCATCTATCCATCCATCCACCCTCCCATCTATCCATCCATCCATCCATCCATCCACCCATCTATCCACCCACCCACCCACCCACTTGTTCATCCATCCACCCACCCATCCATCCATCCATCCATCCACCCTCCCATCCATCCACCCTCCATCCATCCACCCATCCATCCATCCATCCATCCACCCTCCCATTCATCCATCCATCCACCCACCCACCCATCCTTCTATCCATCTTTCTATTACTTTTTGATGCACATGTCTTTCCTTATGTGTCTCACTTCCTAGTTATCAAGAGACTAGCCAAGCCAACCCACATCCTATTTCAATATAAATAAACTCACCTGGATTTCACTTGGAACACCCCTTGACTACTTGATGTTCTGTGAACTCTGAGAAAGGTCA
This sequence comes from Arvicola amphibius, assembly GCF_903992535.2. Taxonomy (NCBI): domain Eukaryota; kingdom Metazoa; phylum Chordata; class Mammalia; order Rodentia; family Cricetidae; genus Arvicola; species Arvicola amphibius. The sequence goes on from NC_052058.2 coordinate 142,897,382, forward strand.
GGTAATCATCTCTGCAAGATTTTTAAACAATTCAATTCTCTCTCTGCGTCCCTCCTTCTCCCTCTTTTCCTCTCTCCCTCTCTCAGTCCCTCCCTTCTTC
>NC_052058.2:142902481-142924981 GCF_903992535.2 Arvicola amphibius
CCTGTCTGTCCCCTGGCTGGGGAGCTGCTGAAACCTTGGCTGATCTGTTATCTCCCAATGCTTTATAGGTCTTCGATGGGGAGATTAGAGCACAAGGTTACTGCGACAATTTGTTTACACGCAGGGAGAGATTAAGATCTCGTTGAAAAGGAATAAAAATAACATCATCCAGAGCTGTCACAGCATGAGCCCCATTGTAATCAACACTGGTCTGATTTCAGGGATAATTTAAGACCAATTTATTATCTTAATTAAAAAAAATACGAAAGGAGAATTCAACATTTCAGATGGTGGTTAGATTGCTAGAGGTGTGGCCTCTGGAGGGTCCACGGATAAAATAGAACACACAGGATTCCAGCCGGGAACACTTGGTGGGTAAAAATAGAAAACTTTCTTTCTTATCCACCTCCCTCTTTTCCTTTAAGCCAGTGGCAAATCAGAAGGCAAAACAATGCCTTGGTTTGTAGATTGTGGTCCTTCTAAGACCCAGGCACAAAAGGGTAAAGAAAGCACCCTCCCCGCCCACCACACCCACCACACACCGCTTTTGTTTGGAGTCTTCAGTTTTGTGGGGCTAGGTTTTAGCATTCTTCCCCTCCCCAGTCTTAATGAAATCTGTTAATAAAAAAAAAAAAAAGTCTTTGCTTTGGGTCCAGCTTCATTTTCTCATTTTCCCTCATAACTAAATTCTTCCACTTAATCCAAAAAGACTTGAAAAACTCGAAATGCAGTAGAGGGTGAGAAGGCCAGAACAGAATGATTTGTGGTCCACCCCCCACCGACCTCCCCCTTTGAAAGTTCCCCAGGCCCGGGGTAAAACCTCACTTTGCTGCTTTCTCTACTGCAGCCCGGGCCAAGCCCAAGGCCTGAATGGAGCCACAAAGAGGCCTTTGAAGCCCTGGAGGAAATGGCTCAGTGGGAAGCCAGGTAGACCCCAAAGGCTCTCTTTCCACCACAAATTAGTTCAGGGACAAGGCCACCTCTGGGACTCCCATCGCCGTCCCCCCCCAAACCAAGTCCACCCAGCCCAGTCATTTGAAAACCAAGCACTTTTCCGAGCGCCTCCCCGCCCTGTTTACAAACACGTTTACGAGGCCTGATAGGTGACCTTATTTACTCAGCAACCTGTGGATTCATTTATCTTGAAATTAGTAGGTAATGAAGTGGAAAACCCCAACAGCCCTCCCACTAATTAACATGATAATAAGATTGTTTTTGCTACAGAGGTACAATTAGCATGTATGAGCCCAAAGGGGTGGGTGGGTGGGGGGGGGGGGGAGAAAGATCAATAAAGTGTCTGAAGGGTTCTTGCTCCCAGGTCTTCAGAACGGAACAAAGAGCCAGCCACGGGGGCTGGAAGAGTCCTCCTTGTAAAACCTGCCCAACTCAAGTTTGGACCCCGCTGAAATCTTTTGATGCCTTCTGGAGAAAGAGGTGATGGGGACCGACTGGGGAAGGAACAAATTACCAAGCGCACGTTTTTTTTTTTTTTTTTGGTACCGTCCACGCTTTGAAAAAGGAAAAGAGACAAGCGCGGGAAGTTTCAGATGCTGATGCTAAATGCAGTTTGATGGGGGTGGAGAGTGGAGGGGATGGGGGTGAAAAATGCCAGCAGGTAATTACCCCCATAAAATGGTTCCATTTGCTTCTCTTTCCCTACACCCCAAGGAAATGGCTCCCCGTAGGGAGGGAGGGAGGTGGGGTCTTCTTATACAACTCCTGTCCACCTACATTTTCATGAGGTGATTGAACCCAGAGTGCCCAGCTCCACTATTTATTTATTCCACAGACTGAGGTGTGTAGAGTAAATAAATAAGACTTTAGAGTTTCCCCAGTATGTATTTACCCAGTAGACTCATTTCTTGGGTAAATTACAAGGATTTGGTAGCCTTCCATGACATTCCCCCTCTTGATTTTAAACATACACAAACAAAGAATTTGAACGTCCAAAGTGTCTAAATAGCCTAATTGAACTTGTGACACAAACCAGGAAGGCTGGAGACTTGGCTATGGAGGTGGAGGGAAAATGCCAGAGCGCACAGGCACAGATAAAATGGGTGGTTCTCTGAGACCAGTCCCACATCCTGCAGACAGAGCCTCGGCAAAGCTTCATAGGAGGCTAAGCAGTGTTCTTCCTAACTACAAAACCACAGTTGATTCGAGGTTACCACCAGCTACTGCTCATCCTCTTTCAAAAGTGGATTTTCCTGTGAAATTCCTCAACCAGTTACATCTGGAATAAATGATCTTAGTTGAGTGACTGTCTGGGTGTTTTTTGTTGTTGTTGTTGTTGTTGTTGTTTTGGGGTTTTTTTGCATTTATTTGATCGGGAAGTTAATCATTTTAAGAGTCCTGTTGCTCGTACTATCTTTGACACAAGTCGGTCTGTGTTTACAGAACTTAAGCTTCTGCATCTGACAAAGGAATGTATATTTTGTTTGCTTTAGTGGGAACTTGGTCACTAGTAAGAAGAATGGCCCTGGTTTTTTTTTTTTCCAATGAAATTAGTCTTGTTTTCACTTTGGGTAATTGTTTGAAATGATTGAGGCTGTTGTTGACTTACCTCTGCAGTTGTAGGAGAGCTGGAGAATTTAGTCAAGTACTTGTCTGGAAAGCATGGGAAACCTGAGCTCTGGTGGAACCCACAGAAGGTGCTGATGTGGTAGCAGTAATTGTAATCCGGGCCATGGGGAGGCAGATCCCTGGTGGTGGTGGGCCAGCCTAGGGTACCAGGTTGATTCTAGGCTGGTGAGAAACCTTGTCTCAAACAACAAGATGAGACGGACAGTTCCCAAGGAAGCTTAGGTTGTCCTCTGCCCCATGTACACACAAAGAAAAGAGACCTGGGAAGAAATAGATTTTTCTTTTTACAGTTTGTTTTCCTGTCCTCTCTTCCTCCCATCTCCCTGCCTCTCTTCTGTCCAGCAACTACTTTAAAAAAAAATTAACAATATCTTCATGTTTTGCATTCATTTTAATTTTGGCACATTGTCATTTCTTAAATTTTTGTATCTTTCAAGTGAGGGACAGAGACATTCTTTCTAAGGGATGTTTGAATGGTTTCCCTAAATTTAATTAGGAAATTGATGTCTGTAATATCTGGGGCCGTGTGTGACATGGGAGAGGAAGGGACTTCACATCCACAGAGAGAAGCTAAGTCACCGCCTAGGCTGCAATCCTGCTAGACATTCGTAAACAGGACTTGAGCTCTTCTCTGTGGGTGGAACACAGGAAGAAAGTTGGAGTAGGTCCCGGGCAGGAAAGAGAAGGAAGGAACTGATCTGTTAACATTGGATCCATCCACTTGCACCCTGATGACCACAGCCTAAATGAAAAAAAAAAAAAAAAAATGAGGGTTTCTGTCTTTTCAATTATGCATAGACATGACAAGAGTCCTTGTTTTTTGTTTTTTGTTTTTGTTTTTGTGTGTGTATGTGTGTGTGTGTGTGGTGTTTTATGCCTCTTACACCCTTTTTTTGATATACCACACCGAACAATGAGGAAGTTCTTTCAATAACAAATGAAGAAAGCCCTTCAAAACTCTAGGGACTCCCATCTTTGGAGATTTTTGACACCCTATTTTTCATATTCCATAATACCAAATTATTCCATAATACCTTACCAAAGAGTCATGTCCCTGTAGAATACATACTAATTTTAAGACCCAAATGAATTGCTCTAAAATCTCTTCTTTTTTTCCTAAAGAATAATTTGAGAATTCTCCACTATCTCTGGAGATCACTTGGGACACCCTGGGGTGTTATACAATCTTGCCTGGGTAAAGCTGCCCTGGGCGGGAAGGGAGATTTTTTTTTTTAATAACTGGAGCCAATTTCTGCTAGAAAGAAGTCCCATTGGGTACTGTGGCTTCACTTTAAATCCAAATTCCTCATCTGCGAACAGTTAGAACAAGATGATGTAGCCCAGGAGAGTAAGAACTTGAATTCAACTCAGAGAACTGAAAAGTACTGCAATTGTGGCGGGTAAAGCTTCAAAGGATCGCGTAATGGCCTCCACCTGTTAGACACAAACTCAAGCCCTCTAGTCTTCAAAATATGGCCAAACTGAAATTACTGCCCCCATTTTGCAGATGGCAAACCTTGTACCTTGAAGCTCAAGGTACAAGGGTATGTAGGTGGTGAGCTAGTGGAGAGACCCAAGAAGTTTGGATTGCAGAAAGAACTTAACAATGTCTCCTTCAATGGGAAGAGGCATGGTTGGAGAGCCTCAAGAGCTAGTGTGGGACTCCTTGGGAGTCCCCCAACCATTGCCTCTAGAAGGCATTTATACTTTGGCGTGCATCAGCAAGGCTCTGTCAGTACCGTTTTAAAAGAGGAGCCTACCTAAGTTTTTTTGGAGTAAGACTTCTCCAAATGGTATACACAAAGGTTTTCACAATTAGCAGCAAGTTTCATTCATTTGATTTTAATGACTTGGTAAACTAAATACCCCAGATTGTTATTAAAAAATAAAATAAAATAAAGTGCTTCGGTGGGAGACAGGAGCAGATACAAATTTAAGTTAATGTGATTCCCTTACTCCTTGTTAAGGGTGAACATGAGATGAAAATTTTTTAGAAGGGCTCCAATGAGCTGGCTGTAATAAGTAGCCTTTTTGGCCTAGATTTGTATCTTCCCTGAGAATAGTAATAATTTTCGAGTTTCCTTGTAGATTTTTTCCTTCCTAACATATCCAGTGTGCAGTAGGGAGCGCGTCTCATGATGTGAAGCCCGTGTAGACTATTAATAATCAAGTCCTCCACCCTGTAGTCTTAGAAAGTTCCTGATATGAAAAATACTGAATCCTCCTTCAGCCCACAAGATTTGAGTTGTCTCTCTTATCATAGAGCTGGCAGGGTAAGTCGGAACCATTTGGAATCCTAGTGTTTAGACAACTTTTTGGAAGCCCCATGCCTCTGCTCAGCCTATTCTTTGCAACACATGTTCTGAGCAAAGTGGCTTTGTGGCTTCAAAGACCAACATGGCTAGCGGAGCACCATTATCCAGTTTATCTAACTCTCCAAGGCAGGATGGGCTTGCTGTTTACAGGGACCATAGCATCATAAGTCAAGTCAACGCCGGAAAGGTGGATTTAGAGACTGGTCATCCTCATCCGCCGTGGAAGGGAGCTCAGCGCTAGCTAAAACCTGGGGCCCCAGGGGAAGGGACAGTAAAGAAAGATGCTGGAAAGTAGAGGCCTCTGCACTTGTGGGATATTCCAAAGTCAGAATGGAAAGCAGCCATAAGCTTTCCTCATTGTGGAGCTTGGGACAACGATATAGAAAGGTCATCCAGAGAGTACCGTGAGTCCGTGTGCTATTCGTGTTTATGGGTGCTTGCTACCTGTTCGACTTCAAGACGCTCTCCCTCAGACAACAGAAAATGCAGGAGCCACAGTGGGGGGGGTGTGTAAGAAAAAAGTCTTGCCTATAAACCCTCTCCTATTACAAACCTGGCCATCAGTTTTGTAGTGGTTGGAGACAGCATGGTTTTTAATTTATCAGATAACTCATCTGGAAGAAAAAAAAAATCTAACTTCACATTCTTGTGTTTTGTACCTAGTAGTAAGTAGACTGTTGCCTACAATGGGAAAGTTGTGATTTTCCTCTGGTTTTTCTCTGCACAGGATGAAACTCATGACTAAGTCTGACCATCATACGTCCGCTCTGCCTGTGTCCATTACTTGGTATCAGTTGGCTTTGTTTTCATGGCTGCTTGCTGGCCTAGGGTGGAGGGCTGTTTGGGATTTGGAGTTGGCCTTCTTCCCAGGAGTGGCTCCCTCTGTTAAAGCTGAAAAGCTTCTGGAGGGGCCAGGGGATAGAAGCTAGTGTCCTTGCTGCCTGTTGGCAGGTCACAGACACGACTAGAGCCATCGCAGGTCCTACTTCATCAAACCCACGAGCACTAATAAACAAACTTCATATCAGAGTTTCTTCATTCATTTTATCCAGGTCCCCAGGCACGGTGCCAGGTAGCAGGAACATGGGTAACTATTTATAAATACTGGGCCTAGAGAAAAGACCGTGGCACACAGTCATGAGTTCCATCGTTTGTGAAGGTACAAAGGAGAAACTGAAACTGCCTGACTTTAGGCCAGCGGTTCTCCCACAGTGGATCACGTGGGTGATTTTTGAGTGACCCTTTCATAGGGGTCACCTAAGACCATGAGAAAACAGTTTTGGAAAAACACTATGTAAATCTCATAAAACATTATCATTCATAACAGTAGAAAAATTACAGTTATGTAGTAGCAATGAAAATAACTTTATGGCCTAGAGGAGAATCTCCACCCTTTTGGATGGAGGAATGGACCGAGATAGGAGGTCACTGGTGGCTGCTCTGCTCCACGGCTTCTCTGATCTTTCAGGTTCTTACCCCAATAACTGACTCCAGATTTTTTATTTTTTATTAATAAAGAATAATTAGATAAATGCTTCCATGGTATCCACAGTCAGGAATGAAGCAGAGATACATGCTTGTTCTTACTGTTTCCTTTTGATTCAGTCTGGAATCCCAGCCTATGGGAAGAAAACCATGTTTAGGGTAGATTTTTCCCACTGTAGCTAACCTAACTTTGAGCGTCCCTGAGAACATGCTCAGAGGTTTTTCTCTTTTCTCTGGGAATTCTAGGTTCTGTCAAGTACATACTGTCTTGAACAAATCAAACACAGATTAAGTTTACACATATATAGATACATGTGACTATTCTCCTAATACTGAAGAATTGCTCAGCAAGTATCTGTGTTCTATAGAAATGGCAATTTTACTGAGATGCCTACTATGAATTGGTGTTTTATTAAAAACCAAGAAAAAAGTAGTACAGAGCAACAATTTGAAAATCTGTTTGTAGTAGGTAGAATTTTTAGTCCAGGATTGAAGGAGCAATAATTAGATATAGTCATTCTATTGGGATCCACTTCCTAGGTGGCTTTGGCCAATGCCAATGTCTTCCTGAACTTGAATTCAGAAGTTAGTCACACCATTTTCCCAAGAAATCTGTGAATCTCAGAAAATATGTTCCATCTTTTCAAAACACGAAGGATGCTTACCAGTGTTTTGGTTTTTAATATTTTCATAAAAATTAATTTCTAAGTACATTAATGTTGTCACGTGACCAATGGAAATAATACAGGAGGGATGAGCCTTGGGAGCTCCTTCAGTCTTTGGAGATATCAGAAGTAATTGGTGAGAAGCATGCCGTTCAAATGATACTTTATATCCTGCAATTAGATATTTATGCCTATTCCTCTCCATCGCTTCCACAGTGTTTCCAATGTACAAACACGAGCATGAATGCACACACACACACACACACCACTCTTTTGCACACTGAAGCTCAACAGCTCTCTTTCTTCTGTTTTTCTATTTTTTTCCCCACACTTCCTGCCTGTACCATGTAAATCTCTATGCTAAACACCTGGCAGGCTTAATCTTGAAAATGAAGGCACACACCCCTTACTTGCATAGCCCACAGCCAATTTACGGCTGCCCCTGCAATTGTGAAACGGGTCCCTCCACAAATCTCTTCCCTTCCTCTTCAGTTCGATAAACTCTTGGCTCCTTTGTCAGGTCAGCCCCACTCTCGTTGACTTGTGATTGAAAAAACCTTACAAATGGGTTTCAGTCACCCCTCAGCAGAGCCGCTGCATGGAATCCTTCTGGAGGGAGGCAGGCTTTTAACTTGATTGATGAAATTATATCTAAATCTAGTAGATTTGGGACTTCAAAGACATTTTTCCCTACTTAGGGCATCCCGGATGAAGGGTGTATGCTATTTGTACCAAACTCCCAGGCTCAAGTGGTTCGCAAATTGACCCCTTTGTAATAGGGTAAAGGTTTCTTGCTAGATAACGGTGGTTCATTTTGATTAATTATGCCAGGGAATTAATGTATGATTACTAACTTTTAGCAGACCCTGCTCCTTCTGACCCCAGCTGCTTGTTTGTGTGGCTGGTTGTAATTTTCGACCGATGGGTTAGGAGAGGTCACTGTGTGGTCAGCATATTTTAAACAAAGGAGGAGGAAGAGGAGGAGAGAGGCCTCCAAGTGGAGTGGACACTGGCTCACAGCCTTGACAGAGAAGGCCTGTTAAGTGTTTTAACAGGAGGCTTTTATGTATTTACTCTTGATCAGAAAAGCTGCTTTGCCAGAATGGAAAAGAACCTCAGAAGATGTGGAGAATAAGCAAATAGGAAAATGTTAGTCCATAAATGTCACTGCATACAGGTCCCACTGGCCTGGGATCTTATTAAAGACAAAATGGTATAGGAAGAGTGTTGAATTGGGGCAGAGCAGGAGAACTGAGAGGAAAGGTTCTTTTCAGTAATGTGATTTTTCTAAGAGGTGGCGTGGGGTTTAAGTAGTTATTTTTAGATTAAGTGCTCAATGCTTAGAAGCAAGAGAATGCAGACTAAGCTGATGACACTTCCAATTATTCTATTTTTTTGTATTTATACCTAGATGACTCTTCCGCTGTGATGCTCCTGTCCATACCAAGAATCCACAGCATCCACTACCTGTTGATTCCTAGTGGTCTGTTCTCAGTGCCCACTGGCATCTGAGGTGAGTGGAGATTTCGTGGGTTTTTTTTTTTTTTTGTCTCCAGGAAAATAAGCATGCTTCTCACAAGAACTGGGCTCTCAGGGTCCTGAGAAATATTTCCAAGAATTGCCACAGAAGCTGACTTTCTTTCAACATTCACTCGTGAGGAATCCCCTACACAAATGCTACGGGTGTTATCAGTTGTTTTCTCATTATGACTTTATTGAAACCCAATTATAAAGCTCCAAGGGAGGACAAAGAAGAGGCCATTATAAGGGAAACAGAAGTGTGTGCATGTGTCTGTGACTGTATTCTCAAGAAAGCGCAGAACGGGAGGAGGTGTAATTATGCAAAAGTTTGGCTTGCATTGGGATGATGGACCAATACTCTTTGGTTTGTGATAAATGCTGTGTGTCATAGATCTAAAGAGAGAGAGAGAGAGAGAGAGAGAGAGAGAGAGAGAGAGAGAGAGAGAGAGAGAGAGAGAGAGAGAGAGAGAGAAAGAGAGAGAGAGAGAATATTACAATGGAAAGTGTTACATGATGCCACATTCATCTTTTAAGCATTCTAAAACACCCTTTTCCTAAGGTGGTTCAGAAATAAATTGTGCGTTAGCATTCCGGTTTTGTTAGCTCTGTCCCGAAGGGTGTGGAAAGGCACTGGGCATGCTGACAACTGCTCATCGCCCATAGCCTTTATGGACAACATAATCACAATTACTGTATTTCAAACAAGCCCCTTTCAAAAATTAGAGGTGTTGATGACTTTAATGGGGACATAGACCATTTGTCTGTTCCATTATTGCAATTACTGTCTGGCTTGGTGTCCTCTCTCTGACAGTGGCTAATGCTGTATACTTCAAAGAAAGATATAAACCCTCAATAATGCACTTACGGCCCAATTCCCATTCAGCTCTTCCTGTCCCCACCATGGCCACCCCACCTCTTCGACATGCACAAGTGCCTGGAGGCCTGTCCACGCACAGATGCACACTGCTGGGGTGGAAAACTCTGTTAAAGAAATACATTTTCATGGCTCCTGCATTGGACCTATAGACATAGGCAATGCAAGAAGAGAAGAAACACAGGGACGTCATATGTGTTTAAATTGTCGAGACAAAGATGTGGAGTCACCGGTACCCAGTCCCCGTCTTGAAGCATGGCTGCCACCTTATCATCTGAAATCCTTGGGGCAGGGGGGAGGGGGGGGCGGGGACAACTGTCTTGGAAACACCTGTGGCATTTTTTAGGGATGTAAAACACCAATCTATTGGATAATAGTCTTTTCTCACAGCCTAGCCTCCTACTTTTCTGTTCTTCGGTACCCATAGTTATGGAACTAGATAGAATAAATACAGGTATATTTTTAAACAAGATTGTATACCATGTTCACGTCCTAACTATCTTCAAACATTTCCTCTTAATTCCTGCCTCGCTTCATTTAGACTTGATCTGATTTGGTTTGTTTTGTGCTACAGAAGTCATAATTCTGTTTGTTTGTTTGTTTGTTTTGTTTTCTTTGTTTTGCTGGGTTTTGTTTGTTTGTTTGTTTTTTGTCTCCCCCCCCCCCCCCCCCCCCCCCCCGTGTAGGCCTGGCTGTCCTGGAACTCTTTTTTGTAGACCAGGTTGGCCTGGAACCCACAGATCCACCTGCCTCTGTGCCCTAAATGCTAGGATTAAAAGCCATACATTCTACTCTTATTTTCAGATGGCAAAGACGTAATACAGCATAGTCCATTTTCACACATCCAAAAGCTGGCAATCCGAGGAAACAAAGGAGTTTGCGAGGACACGTGTCTCTAGGGTTGAGTGCTGGTTTTTGTTCAGGCTTCCTGGAGAATGTGGCTGATTCACCGACAGCTCTGACATTCAGGAGCTCTGTCCTTCATGTTCTCTTATAATCCAGACAAGTCTGACCCCTGTCCTCCAGATTTTACTGGGGATACAATGAACATTCTACTGTGGGCCCAAGACCTCACAAAGTCTATAGCGCTTTGAAGTTAAAAACTAGAGCAAATGCAGGGTAGTGGTGGTGGTGCACTCCAGAGGCAGAGGCAGGCTCTTTGAGTTCAAGGCCAGCCTCTACTACAGAGAGAGTTCTAGAACATCCAGGACTGCATATCGAAACCCTGTCTTCAAAAACGAAACAGAAAAGCATTAGAAAAGAAAAAAAAAATAACAAAAACTGTGAAAGAACCCTACATATTCAAGGTGCTGTTACTAAGACTTGTTTCATAACTCGGAAATGAACAGAAATGACCAGGTTCGTGCTGGCAGCTGCCCCAGAAGTGAAAGTGAACCTGTATCTGTTTGTAGCCCAGTGAACAGACCAATGAGTGTCTTTAGATTTCAGTTACCGTCTCTGTCTCTTAGGTCTTCAAGGTTGCACTGATGTTGTATAGGTGTCTGGATCTACCTGAATAAAAGGGAATTGGAATCCTCTCCCCCGGGAGACAGGGGACTTTAGGTCAACTGATAATCTTAGTTCACTTGACTCCATTCCTGGAACACAGGAACTTCAACGTTAGAAAAGAAAGTTCCAGGCAAACCATGACAAATCAGGTCACTAGATACGAGCATAGCCTCTGGAAACCAAATTCTAGTCTGGAAGCCTGGATTTTAATCTGCAAGACGTGGGCTAGTTGTCACTGATGGGACACGTCCCATCTTGGAGGAAGCGCCTTCCAGTGGCAATAGGAATTCTTCCATGTGCAGGCAGCTTTTCATTAGCCGTGCTGACTAATCTTTGCCTGCTGTTGGTGAAACTAAGCTCAGTGAGTCATTTTTTAGATTTTTACGCTAGAGATTGCAATGCAAACCCTAATAATCCTCACATTCCCTAAGTAAGCTGTTTACTGAATGTCAGGAGCCATCAAGAGACAGATTGGTTAGCTCAGCTTAACAGGCTAAAGGGGCTGTTGCAGAAAGTTGAAAGTAAAGCAACACTCTAGAGCTCAAGGTACAGAAAAGGCCTTCAGTGAATTTTAAAAGAGAACAATATTTTGGTTTTTTTTTTTAAGTCCAGAGGTGGCACTCCATGGGACTTCAAAACCAAACTGAAGAACGATGGGCGTAGCAATGTTCTTTCTAATCACCGACAAAATCTATCACACATGTTCTTTCAAGTAAAGTTTATTGGAAAGAAACTGCTACTTGAGAGCCACATGTTAACTCCGACTTGCCAAGGTCAGGCCAGGGCAATAAACCCTTGAACCTTACAAATATGCAAAGCTGACATAAATAACAAATTAAACTCAGCCAGGTAGAACCCGTTGACCAGTGGATATGAGACAGATCCCGACCCCAGGGACCAGCGGCTCTTGATTGGGAAGGAAAACTGGTCTTACCCTCTTTGTTCGCTGGCCATTAGTTTTGCATCTGTGAGGCCTTTTGCTCTTCCCTGCTGAGGAGAAGCCTAATAAAGCGGTTCTGCTAAGTTCTCTGCCAGCCACCCCGTGTTACAGCTCATGGTTTGTTGGTGTGGCATATTGGACTAATGACTTAGCTTTTCTTTATGGGAGAACGTAGAACATTGGGTGGAATTGATGTACTTCTGAGTTTAAAGCCACCTGTGTGTGTGTGTGTGTGTGTGTGTGTGTGTGTGTGTGTGTGTGTGTGTACTCATGCATACGTACATATGTGAGTGTGGTGTGTGTGCATGTGTGTGGATGTGACTACGGGTCTTTGTGCCTCTATAAGCGAGCTCGCAGAAGCCAGAGGAGGCAGTCGGGCATCCTATGATATCGCTCATGTTTTATTCCTATGAGGCAGGATCTCACACTGAATCATAAGCTAGGTCTGGGGCCAGCACATCCCAAGGATTCTTCTGTCTTGTCCTCACAGTGCTACGATTGCAGGAGCGCATATGGCCGTGCCTGAATTTTTATACGGGTTTCGTGCTCCAAGCTCATGTCTTCGTTCTTGCCCATTGAGTTGTCTAAAGCGATTTTAAGATGATGGAAACTAGAGTGTCTCTAAGGAAGAAGTTGCGTCTGTGACAGTGGGAATGTTTGGAATGTGACTTGATCCCACCTAACGTACAAAAGGGAACAGGCAGGGACAAAGAACACAGCTAAAAGAGAGCGTGCATCCTCTTAAATTTCAAGGAAGGAGTCTTTGTTGGTTTTTGTCATGGAAGTATCAAAGTGACACGGAGGCGAAAAAGGAAGTAAAGGGCTTGACAGCCCTCATCGCTGCCCAGAAATCTCACTAGATGCCATCCTTGATGTGGCCGTGAGGCTGAGTGCGTTTCTAGATAAGGAGCATATTTCTGTTGAGCAAACAATGTAGGAATTCCCAAGGTCTTTTCAAAGTGCCAACACTAAGCTGTTATAATTTGATTCTTTCTACAGACTCGATCTTTTGGCAGATTTAATCTACAGTGTATTTCATTAGATGTAGCTTCTCACACTTGAGGAATCGGAGGATGGAGTCTCAGGGTTTTCAGCTTTCTGCTTAGGATTTCGCTGTTGGCTGTGGCTCGGGGTTAGTTTTAATCCCATGGCTTTCACAAGCCGTGAACGCTTATGGGGAGGAAGTAGTCCCTCTACAGATTATCCTTGAGGGAAAAGCATTCTTCAGCAGTTTCTTTCTTTCTTTTATATTTTTATGATTGATTTTTTTAATTAAAGTATAATTATATCATTTCCCTTCTTCTAGCAACCACTTTATAACTTGCTAGTGACAGGATGGCGATTCTTTGTGCTCGCCCTCAGGGAACAGTAAAGAGATTATGTGTCCTGCTCTTCCTTGGAGGCAGGATTGGAGGTGGAAGACATTAGACCACATGACAGGGGAGCAAAGAACATATCAATTTTGAAAATTTTGGTTAACTGTCTATAGAACAAAATACGGACCTGTAAATTATTGGTTTATTTAAATAATTTTATAATTTAGACTGAATAAATTTTATGGTTTGTTTGAATAATAATACTATTACCTTTGAACACAAGTTTAAAATTATAAACAGATAACTATACAGATAACTATATCTGTAGATCTTTATATGTCTGTATACAGATTTTCTTTTTTAGACAGGGTCTCATTATGAAATTCAGGCTGACCTTGAACTTCTGATCGTCCTGCCTCAGCCTTCTCCGGGATGCTAATCCAGTCATAAGTCAGCACACTTGACTGAAATAACATTTAACTTGTCTATCAATTTAACATCTGATCAGATGCATTGTGTAATTGTAAAAAAAATGTATTTCTCCCCAGGCACAGATGACTGCAGGGGTCACTGTGGCAGTGAGGAGACAGACGGGGCAAGTGTGTGCTCTGTGTGTCAAGTGCCTGCTCGGGTCTGATGGATGGTCGTTCCTTGAACCTCAAAGGAAGAAAGATGTGTTCTCTTCTTTTTCTTTTTTTTTTTTTTTTGTCCCCCTCCCTTTTGGTCATTGGCCCAATTTAAGGACAAGACGTTTGGTAGAAAATCCTGTAGGGGAATGAAACCTTACTTTAGCATGGAATTAATAGCTGGAAAGGTAGGGTGAAACCTGTGGCTATTTTCCAAAAAACAAAAACAAACAAACAAAAGCAAAAAACCTAGGTGACAAAAATGATATCCCACTGTTACTTTTCCCCCAATTTGTATGATAGTTTTTCATTTGAAGGCATGAGCACACGTCACATCCTTCCATGACATCAGCAAATGTTTTTATTTTCCAGGAAACGTGAATTCTCAGCGGCTCACTTTTCAAACCAGGTAATAATCTGTGTCTAAAATCTAGGTCAATTTTAGATTCTTTGGGGTCTATGAATGTGATGTCACTAATGAATGTCCAAGCACTGAACTGACAATGTAGGAACATGTCTCATGGCATTCTCTAAATAGCCTAGTCTTACTAGCCCTTGTGTTTCTGGGTTGAGATAGCTTATGTTTTGTAATCTGAACTCGAGTTCAGGGGTTCTTCATACAGGTCAGGGTATCAGGCCGGAAGATAAATTGCATCTTCTACTCTCCCTGGGGTTGGCAGAACTGGGCTAGCTTGAAGTTGAGTAGATTTGGGGGATAACGGGATGAACATTGTGATTTTTTTTTTCTCCTACCTCCTCTTTCATCATCTGGTACCTGGACCAGCTCGCATATGAATGGTGACCACCCAACCCCAGTCCTGTGAGACTTCACGGTCTGATGCAAACTGTCAGGCTGCCTTCCTAGCCTCTGGCTCAGTGTTAATCCCCCCTTCCAACCTTGACCCGCCTAGGCTTCTTGTCTGGGCAAAACTAGACACCTGGCAAATTTTAAAGTTTAATGTCAGGTTAATCTCAAGTTCTTCTGGTAAAAATAGAATAGCCTTGCTCCTAGCCTCTCTGTTGATTGTAGGCGGGCGGTGACTCGAGTGAGCAGGGAGCAGCAATTAACAGGCTCTTGGACAGGAAGTTAAATCTTACAGTACATTACTCCCTTATTTATTTTTGGATTCTCATGGATCCAAGGTTGTTGCCTGTAAGTCTCAAGGACTAAAGGATTAGAATGTGCAGAAATGCATATATATCATTGAAGAGGGAGTCTTGTTACTCTTGTCTATTCATCTCTAGCTTCGGGGCACACACTCTTGAATTGTATTAAATATTATAAGAAAATGTTTATTTAAAGTCCTTTCAACTGACAGGCTATTAAAGGCTAGATCAAATGATGAAGAAATTCAACATCAGACCTGTTAGTGGGCCAGGGCAGGGTGGAATATGCTGATCCCTGTATAAACAGAGAGATGTGGAAATATCGTCAACTCCATTGAACCTGTTGAATGGGGGCTCACGTGAACAAGAACGGAGTGAGGCGATTTTTAAAATAGCTGTCCGAGGGCAATCTGAGTTGACTAAAGCTCAGGTACTTACGAATCTACCGGAGAGAAGGAAATGTGATTTTTAACATCAGATGTTTGGCTACTAATTCTTTAGTTCAGCACGGAAGCCAGCCACCAAAGAATCCAGCCCATTCTGGCTGTTGGTCTGGACATTTATATCCAAATGATAATAGAAATATAATTAGCAAGCGATGAAGGGAAAACACCCCTTTTGGTGCCTCTTTTCCCCCCTCACAAAGCAGTTAGTGGATTTTTCATATCCAGGTCATTAATTTTTATCTGTCTATGGTAAAATGATTTGGGTCTGGGTGGGAGAAGAAAAGTCTCCTGCTAGTCCAGTAATAGGTTGGTGGGAATGGCATTCATGCTGCCAAGCAGTCTCCTGGCAGAAGGACAGCAGGGAAGTGTAATCAGGTTAGAACTTGATGTTGTAACTTACCCGAATGAAAGACTTTTCTTAAGGTGACATTAAGATGAAATATTTAAGATAAACTGGAAGATTTGACTGGGAATTCACAATGGCTCTCTGAAATAGTCTGTCCTGATTTACAGATCCTCAATTTTCAATTTATGAGCTGAGACCAGAGTATACCACCAGAGGATGAGAATAGAGTAGTCATATTAGAGGCAGCTCATATATCCTAAAGACAGACTTTGGAAGAATTAGAAAGTATAATAAAGTGCCTGTCCCTTTAAGACAGGGCCTGGCTCCCTGCCAATTTCCAACCTAAAGCATTAGATATTTTTAAAGCCCTTAAAACTGTCACTTTTCCCCTGGACTTTTTGTCATCTCTAAATGAAAAAACAGTACCGGGGAGATTTGCCCATATTGTTTCCAGTCTCCTCAGGATATTTTTGAAAAGTAAATATTTATTGCTGACAATAATTTTTTTGCGAAGGTTAACTAGCATTTCAAGTGCAGACCCGGGCATCTGAAAGGCAGAGAAAGTGCCCCTCCATCTCCAGGGCACGCACAAACGGGAAACTTGCTAACAAGGCCACCGGAAATGTGAACCCTTGCGATTTTTTTTTTTTAAATCTCTTTTTAAAGCAGACACAGACAATGATTTTTGGAGAGTCAGACTGAGGACATTTGTGGAACTCGGAGAAGTTTGGATGTAGCTTAGGGACCACTGGGCTTCAAAGAGAGAGCAGCTTGGAGGCTTCTTCCAGTCTTCAGTCCCGCTCAGCATCTGGAAGTGGATTTGACATTAAGATCAACACAAGGACCCTTAGCTCCTTCATCGCCTCCTTTTGCTGGGATTCAATGGGCCAACCGAAACCATCGCTTCATGGCTCCGTGTGCTTTCCTTGCTCTGAGGCTTTCACTTTTTAAAAAGTGTTTTATAATCAGATAAGTTAGGAAAGAAACAAACCAAAACATGCTAAGCAAGTTTTTATTTCTTTCAAGACTTTAATGCACACCATGCATCTTAAATCCAGTTTGGAGAAGATTTTAGCAAGATGCAATCAGTAGATCATATTTTGCTAAATGCCAGTTTGAAGGTCAAGGGAAAATAGAACTGCTAAACCCTTTTAGGATTGCAGCTTTTGTAATATAAAACTTTATAAGTTATTTAGGTAAATAAGCATAAGTGGTAATGCATAGAATTTCATATGGAAATGTCAAAATGCCTCTCTCTCCCTCTTTCTGTCGCTGTCTTTTTCTCTCTATATACACATGTACATATATAAATATTATATAATAAATATGTAAATGTATATTATTTATGTACATGACATGTATAAACACAGACACACACATATTCTGATATATAACATAAAAATAAGGAGACCCAGGGACAGACACTGAAGACTGCTTATCTATTCATTAGCCATACAGATGAATACATACACACAGATCACCTTCCTATGCAATATCACCACACATCCACATGCACACACATAGACTGTACCACTTAGGATTTACATGTGTTTCCAGGTCAAGGAAAGTTTAACCAGCAAGGGATTTAACTGATTTTGTATATTTTTCATGCCCCAAATCATGTTTTCAAGTAATCAAAAGAGACACAAGCCTTTTTTATTCTGAATATGAACATGAGATTATGTCACAGCTGCGGCATAACTTAGTGACTCAGCAGCAATAATTAGCTAAGCTACAGCCAGGAAAAATGAAGACAGAAAAACAATGTATACCTATGGAGTTAGATTCCACCTCCCACGCTTGAATTTATGTTGATGTTTGATTTGCAAGGACTTGATCTCATGCCTACTTCTATTTATACGGAAGGCTAAGAAATGCAGTTTCTCTATTAGCAGCAGATTCAAGGGTCTATTAATAAGAGAACCAGGGAGATGAGTATTGGATAGATAACCAAGGCAATTAGTGTTCGCGTGTATTCTCGAAATTGGCATGGACTGCGCAAAAGGTCATCTGGGTATTCAGTGTAAGTATCTAGTTAACAGCTTAGTGTCCATAGAAGCAACTCGACCTGGATTGAGATTGTCAAGGATTGCAGAAATATGCTTCCAGGCCTGCAAACATGGAACAATATTTAGGCTCAACTGTAGGAAAAGCCATCGGGGGGAAGCAAGATTATGTAAATTCGCCACGTTTTTGATTCAAGGGATATAAAGCAAAACTTAAAAAAAAAAAAACTCTCAGGGCTGGATGTAGGTTAGAGGCAGAGAGCTGGCATTACACACGGGCCCTGGGTTCTACTCCTACCTCTGCCCACAAACAAAACCCCATGGGAATCAAAAGCAGGTGAGAGTGTTTCTTAAGGGCAGTAAGTACTGAGATCAGCCTCAAAAGAGGTACACGTGGGAACAGGGGTTCACTGAGTCAGTCTCATCTAAACTAAGTTCTATTATCCTCAGTCCTTACGAGCTCTGTAAGATTTAGCAACGATTCCATTCTAACAGCGCAAATGAATTCGTTATTTCCCCAGGAGCAGCCAACTTTCAGATGGTCGAGGGAATGCTTATGCATCAATGCCTAGATACCCCTGAGACCCCTGACATTTGCAGTACGTACCATCTAATGAGCGCTTTGGCTGTGGGCACATGAACCTTGGGCTCTGTAAACAGGGAGGAAGGCGGCTCAATCTATATGAAAGCAACAACCCTCAGAGTTGCTGTCCTCTCAAGTTCTTCCGGTTTTCAATTTCTCTTCCTTTCCTCCACTTCCTTTCCTCCCTGTTGCTTCCAAACTGTGGGTTTTCTTAACAAGGGGAGGCCCTCACTGGTGAATAAAATTCCGTGTGTGTGTGTGTGTGTGTGTGTGTGTGAGAGAGAGAGAGAGAGAGAGAGAGAGAGAGAGAGAGAGAGAGAGAGAGTGAGTGTGTGTGTGTGTGTGTGTGTGTGTGTGCGTGCGTGTGTGTGTTCATTTTCTGTATCCATTCATCTGTTACTGGACATCTATTCTGTTTCCATTTCCATGATGAGGGAAAAGGCAAACAGTCAGGCACAAGGCAGTGAAGAAGAAAGTCTGTGGGGGACAAACAAAGGCAAAGCTTTCTGGGAAATACCACAATGAAACTTAACATGCAAATTTTAAAAAATTAAAAGAAAATCCTTCTCTGTTCATAGCTGCTATCTATTCTCACACTTGGCCTTTTTTATGGTATATTGCTTAATGGACTTTAGAAATAAGCTTTTTTTTTCTTTGTGAGACATGTATTCCAGGCTGTGAATTCACTAAATAGCTAAGCATGACTTTGAACTTCTGACTCTCCCGCTGCCGCCTCCCTCGTGCTTGGATTACAGGTGTGCACCATCATGTCTTTTTTTTTTTTTTTATGTGGTGTTGCATATAAAGTCCAGAGCCTGGTCTTGCTGGGTGAGCATTCTGCCAGCTAAGCCACGTCCTCAGCCTACGTCATCAACTTTGCGTTTCAGCTTGGGGGTCCCGCAAATCCCTCAGCATAGCATAGAAAAGTGGTGTGTCAGCGGAGGGATCCACTGTGAGGAAAATGTTAGGACTCTACACAGCACGTTCAGGAGAAAACTGGGAGACTTGCTTGGTTCAACTGGATGGAATATTTTCAGATGTGGACACTTGGGTGGCCCCAAATCAGAAGTACCTGTGAGCCCCAGAACTAGGAATTAGACTTGGGAGAAATGGTTTGGAGAGTCTGAGTAGCATGATAACACGAGCAGTACAGTGTGTTCTCCTATGCACCTTACAGCTGGGGGAAAATGGTTTGTGGTTGAAGAGGCAGTCACTGGAAACAGAAGAGAGAGAGAAGAAAGAATGAATGCAAAAACACCCGAGACCAGTGAAGAACAGGGAGTGGATAGAAGAGGGCGAAAGGAAAGGGAGGGTTATAGTTTCATTCCTTAGTATCTCCTGATGATCTATAGTGTGGTGCTCATGCCAAGTGCAAGACTTAAAAGTCAATTTCTCCTGGGAAGTCTTCAGGTGACCAGGGCTGCGGCCTTGGGAAGAATTATAGGACACCAGTCTCTTCCTTTCTCTCTCTCTTTACACTTCACTCTCTCAGCCTGCACCCTTGGGCTCTTTCTGAGCAGGAGCTTCGGCAAGTGTAAGCCGATACACAATATTTTCCTCTTTGCCAACTGGCAATCTCCGGTATGTGTTTAGGGTGGAAGCTGATCCACGCAGGAAGTTGGTGTGGACCACAGAGAAAATGTGGTATATGTACACAATAGAATTTTTTCAGCCATAGAGAAGAACAAAGCTATGTCGCTTGCAAGGAAACGGGTGCAACTCAAGATGAAAATATTAAGTGAATTCAGCTGTTTGTCGATAACTATAATCTATTTCCTCTCGTTGATGGGTCTTAATTTCTTTACACAGATACAAAACTTCGCGTGTACATGCAGCATGAATGTAGAATTAAAGCTGCCCAGGGGGAACAAGAGGGACAAATAAGAGTCAGGAGGGGTGGGAAGAAGGCAGAAAGGTGTGGGGAGGAATATGTTTAAAGTACAATATATATTTGTATAAAATACCCTTGTACAACTAAGTGGCTGGCACCCGAATAATGGTGTCTGAGGTGGGCCTCTGGCACGTACATACATGTGCACAGGCAACTATACTGCGCAGGAGCACTGAGCCCTCCACACACAGAAAAAGCATCCTTTTGCAAAGTGCTGCATGCAGTGAATACATACAATGAAACTTTTAAACATATGTTAGGAAAATGAAAATGCTGGAAGGTTTGAATGTAGTCAAATCAATTTAGCAAGAAATCTCTCACTGAACTAGTATAGATTTATTTTGTGTTCTTGGGAGGGGAGCAATTGTACGTGACACTCGGAAGAGCAGAAAAATCAGAAAATTTTGTTTCTGTCCGATTGGACAAACCACAGCGATTGGGGAAGTTCTGGAGAAGGCAGTCTGACTCCTGTATGAGGAGCACCCCTCTCTGTCTCCTCATGATTCTAAAGTTGAAGTGGGAGATCTACTCACTGACACTACAGTGTTTCTGAAGAGGTTTGTTGATCATACTCCAAAATGAGCCACGTCTCTTAAGGAACCCTCAGAAAAGGTACAGTTCCTTTATGGCTAAAAATCTTGATGGTAGGAACTATGGTGAGGAGACTTTCAATAAGTTTGGGGGCAAGGAGTCCTCTTTCTGCATACAAACGAAAAGACTGGCGTGAAGCCATGGCACGCATTTCTTACACAGTAAGCCATGAAATCTGCCATTTGAAACCTATTGGCACATGTATTACCACCTCTTTCTTCTAAATAGTAAATCGCTTCTCCAATTGATTACTTAGTTTATTTTCTTAACTACCTGGTTACTCACATGATTAAATTAATTAGATTTCATTAGGGTAAGCACATTCCCCCAAGCTCTTGTCAGAAGCTGTACTGGTTTTGGCTATTAAACCTAAAGCATCCTCTACCTTCGGGATTTAAGTCTTGCGAAATTTTTTTCCCTTCCGGAGGTATTATTTTGAATTCCATTTTTACTGACGCAGAAATGAATCCCACTTAGGGTTGCCATGGATCTCCCCTCTGCAGCGTGTTAAGAATTTGAGAGAAATCCTGCTTCTTGCTCTGAGCCAGGAGGTACATGGATATTTCCCCTCCCAGGCAGAGCAGGCATTAGACAGGGTTCTTTCTGTTTTCCCAGAGGAGATTCCCCCAGCTTCTCCCTACCTAACAAGCTTCTTCCTGGAGATTAGGAGATAATGCGTCTGAAATAACAAGAACTCAACCAGGCTTTGGGTTTATCTGAGCACCAAATCCCAAGAATCTCAAAATCCAACTGGTTGCATATATACAGCCGGACAGAAGTAAAGTATCACGCAGGACACAGTTCCAACAACTTCTAGAACAAGAGAGGAAGGGAAAGTTCCCATCTTAAGTCAAGGCTAAACATTCTTGGAGGCTGGTGGTGTGTTTTTCTTTCAGCGGGCCTGACTGTGCTGTTGGCAGAAGCTTCTCCTATGTGTTTGTTTCTCTTGAGGTTGTACGTCTTCAGCGGTCTCTCTTAAGTATGAACAGACCACAGACCCAACCTGTGCTGGGGCTGAAGCTCAAATGCCAAAGGCGTGAAAACAGGAGTCTGGAGATGGAGGAGATGCTTCTTCGACACTGTTAGGAACTGGGCCTCTAGCCTGGGCGAAGAGCGAGCTGGTGAAAAAGCAGGGGGAGGTGCAGCAGAATGATTGGCGTCAAGTGTTAGGCGTTGCGTAACATATCCAGTACAAGATCCAGGCGCGTTAAAGGCCTGAATTTTGAAGCAAAACAGATCACGCTTCGTGATCAAGCTTGGATACATGCTTCGTCTATAACACTGAGCAGGTGGTCTCCTCACCTCTTACGGCGTGAGGATGAAGGCAGGCTGTTTCCCATAAGGCTCTCATGAGCCTCACGTGGTCACTAGAGGACACCAGACACTATCAGAGAATATGCTAACAGCGAGCAGCTCCCGATCAAGCCCAGTTGTTTGTCCGTTCTGTCAGCAACGTGTTTCTGAAATGTTTGTAAGTTTCTTAAAAATTCTTAAGATTTTTTCCAAGCCCTGGGTGGCCAACATGTTTCCTAGATCTTGCTGATCACTATCATTGCATGTTTAGAGGGCAGTTTGTTGATCCAAATAAAAAAATCTTAAGCAAATGCATATGTTTTAGTTAGAAATTCAAATTTTGTTACCCCCTGGAGAGAATCAGAAATTATAAGCTCAAAATGAATATTAGATATGAATTATA
>NC_052058.2:142929981-142962481 GCF_903992535.2 Arvicola amphibius
GAGTCTACACTGTCAGCAATGAAGCTCTGCCTTCATGAGTAGCCAGGGTCAGCTGTGGTCACGATGGCAGAAGAATTCCCAGAGGAGACAGAGAAGAAATACCTCTTAGGACTGACCCTGCCTGTCGCTATGTGTCATCTCTCATCCCCTTCCAAAGTCCCATCCCATATGCACAGAGTGCAGTCAAGGGCCAATTGAAACCTCACCTGTGCTCCAGCCTTTTCAGCTGTAAAAATCACTCTGGATGTGAGAGCAACAATAAAACCGAGATCTCTCCCAGCAGTGAGCTGGCCTGTGAGTTGCTCATAAATGCTAGTTTAGATGAACCAATTCCTCATTCTCTTTTATACTCTCTTCTTGCATGCTCCCAGTAACCTTAATTGCTTCAAGTGTCGCCTATCTCCCTAACCCTGAAGCGGCAGGGTAAAACTACGCTCCTGTTTCCAACTATCACAGGGCATCTCGAGTCTTGGAAGATGCTTCGCTGTCTTCGATTCATGGCAACTAAGGGTAGCTCAGCATCTTGGCACTGCTTGGGCTCATATCTGACTACTATCCCAGTTTGATTAAGGAAGCCACTACCCACTCAGCTGATTCTCAAAGGTCACCTCAGTGGAACAGTGAATCCTGTCTGTGTTGCCTCAGGACTTCCTCCAAAATAAGGCTTCCTTCTGCATTTAGACATTTCTGCTGCCCCCAGGCCTCTTCCTGCCTCCTCAGTTAATTAATGGCAACACCATCGTATAGCATCATTATCTATCTATCTATCTATCTATCTATCTATCTATCTATCTATCTATCTATCATCTGTCTGTCCGTCCGTCCATCCATCTATCTATCTATCTATCTATCTATCTATCTATCTATCTATCTATCTATCTATCTATCTATCTTTCTTCTCTCTTCCTAAAAAAAGTCTAAAGTGAATAACGCCTTTAGATAAAAATATTTTTTGTGGGGCTGGTGAGATGACTCAGTGGTTAAGAGCACTGACTGTTCCTCCAGAGGACCCCGGTTCAATTCCCAGCACCCACATGGCAGCTTGCAGCTGTCTGTAGCTCCAATTCAAGAGAATCTGACATCATTATACCAATGTGCATGAAATAAAGTTAAATAAAGTTTTAAAAATATTTAAAAAAATATTTTTTGTGCCCTTCCTGCTGCTTACCGTGTCAAATTCAGGTTCTTCCAGTATAAGGTGGCATAATTAGAATGTTACCTTTCTTGCCCGCTTATGAGCTGTCAATGATCCTGATGCCCTCCTGTAGGACCCCTGAGCCTGTGCAAACTGCCTTCTTTTCCTTTGCTCTTGGTCTTGGTGGTCACCTTAGGGCTCAGGATAGTCAAACCACTCCTTTGACAGCTCTTAGCACGCAGGAGTGGCAGCTAGTTCAGTATGTGTTATCCTTGTCGGCTACACCTTAACATTTTGGAAGACGATACTACCAGTAGCACGGGTGTTTCCTGCCGGAAGCAAAAGTTGGCAGATTTTTTTTCCTTTCGGCTTTTTTCATGGAGAAGTGAGAAAGAAGGGAATTTCAATGGAGAGTAAGTTGGCTTGGCCGTCTCAAGTGTAGAGGAGTTCTCTCTGTGCCAAGAAAAACACATGCAAATTAGCATGGGAAATGCACAGAGTTGGCCAACGAACAAAACTGGATAGGAAGCCCGAGAGCACAGGGACGGATACAAGAAGAGTGTGTCAAGACCCAAGAATGTGGAAGGTGACTCCCTCACACATGCCAACGATTGCCGGAACCTGCCATCTCTCTCCACGCAGCAGCGGCAGCAATCTAGGCCGCAATTTACATTTTATGTTTCTGTTAACTCCTGGAATTGGGATAGTGGAAGTGTTAGGGGCGGGAGATTAGAGAGAAACAGACCGAGCAACAGCAGTAGAGGAACAGGCAGGCATGCAAAATGTGCAACAAAGGGCAGATAGAAGTATTTGCTTCAGCTTTAAACCAATGTGTGTGTAATTAACAGCTCCAATTCATGTTTTAATTTCCCCAACATATTACTTTTTATTGCAAACCCTTCATGGAACAATGTGAATTGGCTGGGAATCAGAGAGATGCTTCAAGATGGGCCCGGCATAGTTTCCTTCAGTTTCTCATGACTGGATTCGGTGCTAGTGACAGACAGCACCCCAAGGGCAAAGCTCATATTCCCCCTGCACCTCAGCAGCAGGTATATCTAGGAGATTGCCAGAACCCAGCACACCTTGTTACTGTGACACCATGGGGACCAGCAGGTTCACTTAGGGAATCGTGACTTCTTTCCTGTTCAATTATTAGTCTGTCTACCAAGACCACCTACAATTGCCAATTAGCACACGTTGTAAAGGGATTCAGACTAAATGGATATTTCGATTCCACTCTACTTTCTCATTCAGAGTTGAAATTTTCAGATGGTAACAGCTCTCAGTGCCTTCTGAGAGAATGAGGTCTGAAACAGAAACCGCACTCCCCATTTCTCAAAAGAGAATTGCACGCGCGCACACACACACACACACACACACAGGCACACACACACACGCACGCACACACACACACACACACACAGAGAAAGAGACAGACACGCAGAGAGAGACAGAGAGACATAGACAGATGCAGAAAGCTCTCAAAACATTCACCTACATAGAGGAGTACAGCAATGAAGTGACTAGGGGCGGTCCTCAGTCTGAATCTGAAGGATGGGAGAGACCCCATGTAATTGAAAGGGTAAAAATAATAACAGGGCATCATAGTATTCATAAAGCCCTCCATTTTTGTGGTAACACATGGCATGTTCTGATTCTATAATCATCTCTAAAGTACATAGGAGCAAAGGAAAAAAAAATCTTGATCATAAGGAGACATCAATTATTTATAACATGGCTCTATTCATACAAAAATGAAATTAACAGTCCACAATTCTCTTAATAATTCAAACAGAATTCTCCACCTTCCCTTAATCAATTGTATGTTTTAAATAAAGTATTTTTCTGTCTGAAACGGTCAAGTGATTTCTTCACATGCCCACTCTATGTACACACCGTCGAAGTGTACACATTCGAGTGTGTCCTGTAATTAATTTTGCAGTGGAAGGAACATGTGCCAAACATTGAAAGTAGTGAGTCCATTACTGGAACAATTGGAACCCTGCTTACAAATGTGGGTAAACTATTTTTCCTTTCTACTTAAACACTCATATATTGTGTAAATAGAAAAGAAATCCATTTGTCGTATGTAGGCCCTTTTCATCTGGTCTGTCTGTAGACATGAAAGAAGATCTATGTAACCACAAATTTGATCAGGGAACCAGAACGAGCTCGGATTATGATAGGCCACAAGTCTGTGAAAATACACTGTCATTCTGGCCCCGTTTTCCCTTTACAGTAGGGCCCAGGGAAAATCACTTTATGATCAAATGTGATACCATCTGTGATTATAAGAAAATCTGGCTGAACTGATCCAATTTACAATAAGTTAGAATGGGCAGGTCTGGAGTTCTCTCAAGCTCACCTTTTGGTGGTGTAGTATACGTAAGAGAAATAGAATTAGGGAAAGTGGAGAAACAGCCGTTCTGTTGAAAAATTCTAGGTTCACTCTCTACCATCTTGTGGTGTGGTAGAAGCAGTCTTATTGGCTCTGCCGGCTTCATGGAGTTGGCCTTGTCTTCCTAGTTAAAAGGATTCTTAAAACTAAATGGCATGCGGATACCTTAAACTTCTTCCAGGAGCAGGTTTGCAATAGATATACTCAGAGCTGAAACTCAAATTTGGAACGGTAGAGCATCCACTGAAATCCTGATTATTATCTGACTCAAATATCAATCAATGATTTTTTTTTATTGGTTGTTTCGAGACAGGGTTTCTCTTTAGCTTTGGACCCTGTCCTGGAACTAGCTCTTGTAGACCAGGCTGGCCTTGACCTCACAGAGATCCATAAGGGTCTGCCTCCCAAGTGCTAGGATTAAAGGTGTGTACCACCTCCACCAGGCTTTTTTTTTTTTTTTTTTTTTTAAATCAATGTGTTCTAAGACTGAATAGAAATGTGTGTTTGGGTATAAAACATATATTTGTTTTTTAACTGACAAGCGCTGATTATATTTCTTCTAAATTCTCGAAGAATAGCCTCCATACGTGCACACATCCACATGTACCCTCCTTCATTTATTTACCAGTGCATCACCATTTTTGCTAAGTTTCTTCATCGTTCACAGGAACACCAGTGACAACCTTGATGTTACTTTTGCAGTGTCCAATGTAAAGCATGACCTCCTTACCTAAACAGAGAGAATGAGTTTCTTTCGTTGGGGAGAGAGAGTCATGAACCCGGCGGATGTTTGCATTGTAACATTAGTGCCACCTTGTCTTTTTCTCCCTTGTTATTATGGCGGCTAGGTTTTGACAGTAGACTCAACTTTGAAAATTCCTGTAAAACCGAAGTCTGTTTATATTTTAGGGGTGCTCCTCTATTCACACATATGCTCAGCAGGTAGCCTCCGTTCTTAGTTCAACTGTGCCCCTAGTCTCACTAAAGCCTTCCAGTTTTTTTGGATTCTGGAGCAATCCTAGATCCAAACGTACTGAAAGTCTTCAACTGTAAGCAGTGCGACTGTGCTTCAAAAAATGTGAACTCTGAAGTGCTCAAAAATCTGAAAAATTTTGAGCATCAACATGATGACATAAATGGAAACAAAAAAAAAAAAAAAAAACCACCCTTGCCGTGTGAAAGGCAGACTGGAGAAAATACGGTGTAAGGTTATTTTCAGAGCGCGTGGCTATGGTATGCAGGAAGCCGAAATGAATTTCGCGTTTAGACTTGTATCTCGTCGCCAGCGTATCTCTTCATGCATATGGTAAATATTTCAAAATAAGAAAGTCCGAAGAAGAAGATAATTCTCACTCCAAGAATTTTGTGTAGGATATACTCAGTCTGCATCTTATTCTGTGCACTTCCCTAATAAGTCCGCTGATAGGTGAAAAACTAGGACCTTTTCCCAACTTGCTTCTTTCCCTAAATAGGCGAAATACACACTCAGAATGTTCTAGCGTCCTGTCGTTGATTGCCCTATGGTAGATGAACCACCACAGATAGCGTCAAAGAGAAGTGAGAACCTTGCTTTAACATTGAGATCATTTGAAAGACAATGTGAATAATTCAGGCTTGAATTATCTGGTTGGGCCCTAGTGCCAATTATGTTAACCGAATAAATTATCCTGGGCTGATAATTTGCAGTGAACAAAGAGACACGGAGACTTAAGATAAATACCTGAAGGATTCATTTACAAACTCAGTTAATAATGTTTTCGTTCCTAATTACTCAGTTTGGCTATCTAAGTTGATCTGTTTGCTGGGTAATTATATAATTGCTTAATTCTCCACTCCTGGTTATGGGGAGGATTAAATGAAATATAGTATATTGATGGAATTTCGTGTTGCCCACTCCACAGGTTTACTCCGGGTCTAGGCCGTTGCCATCCCATCCTACCCACATCCCACCACTGCTAAGCTGGAGCTTTCTTTATGGAGTTGAAAGTCTGTGCCATAGATCATATAGCTTCATTCTGTTTGCCTCCACACGAGGGACCTCGTAAGGAACACGACCCTACGCTGCTTATGCAAAGCCCAAATACAGATGGACTGTGTCCAGAGAAGCAAAGTTGGAACATGGATTCCCCAAACATTAGCGAGTTAAAAATGACGGGGACGAAATAAAACAAAGACATTGACTGTTTTTAATAGGCACACACGGGCCGATTTCATCCTCATACCCGGCTTCCAAATATTCAATGGATAAGTCCAGGGTGAAGATGCTGAGATTCGGTGGGGGGTTAAAGAACGCACCTAAAGATGACAGACGAAGTATTTCTTTTACTCTTTACAATATGTACCCTTCAGATACAGTGCGCAAAGGGCAGAGAATATTTTCAACCTAGCAAAAACATATAGCGTGGGGGTGGGGGGCAGTGGGAATGTTTGCCTAAATCTTACAGAGCAGCCGGTTTACACTGTGTTTCATGGGCAGCAAAGATGGCATCTTTGACATACCCACCTTGGCTGAGAATGAGAACTGGCCTAAGTTATTTTAGTGTAGGGGTGAGGGACTTGAGAGAGCTAGCATTTCTATGGGAAGGTAGGGCAGGCAGATCAGCCCCGTTATACTCAGTTCCATACATGCCGTCCTTTTGAGAGAAACCTCAGGTTTGGAGGTAATTGTGGGATGGACAGCAGAAGCCCTATAGAGAATAGAAGGGGAGAAGAAAGGGAGCCAATAAAAGGGCTTTAGTGTCCTGATCCCACAATGGACTGCTAATGGATGGCTCTTTGGTTTAAGTCAGAAAAGTGGGTTTAATTTTCTACGGTAATTCTTATTCATTCTGCACCCTTGATCAAATCCATTGCCTCTCCTGATCTTGGCTTCATCTTCTGCAAAGGCGAATCAGCCTGCTCTCCTGGGCTTGCTGTAGGGATTGAAGTCCGGGGTCTACACGTAGGTTCTTGGAGACACAAAGTAGAAAAAAGCACTGTACAAACGTGAGGATTAGTAGCAGCCGGCCTGTTCCATTTCTGTTGCCAGGCAAATCCTTGGCCACTTTCCCTGACCGCAACATCCCCATGACAGGCATGGTGCATGGCAGAAACCGGAAACAGGCCACTTTCACATTATTTTGAAATTTGTTATGAAATTTTGCCAAAACTTTATAAATACCAGTGAGGGCAGCAGGGTGTTGTAGCACATTCTTTCCTCCTCATGAACCATTGTTTTTTGTTCTGGACTTGTAAGTCGGAGTGCACTCAGCTGCAGTTGCCTAGCTGGGTCATTCTGTGAAATGCCTGATATTCAATGCTTGATTCTAGCCAATTATCTTTAGTTCCCCTCTTTTATTAGTGTTAAATCTGAATTACAAGGGGGAGGGTGGGAGTGGAGTTAGGACGGCGCTCTAAACCTTGAGGGCAGCGGATTCAGCTGTGCCGGGTTTATTCTTTCTCCTCACAGCGCCCCTGAAGTTTCAGTCCTTCGTTGATTTTTGGGTTCTCCAAGCTTGTCCTTTCTTCTCTTCTACCTTAAAGTTGTTTTCTCAAAGCCAAAGACAAACTTTCTTGTCGGAAAATTTGGAAGGAAAACAGAAGGGGGGGGGGCGGAAAGGAGGAAGAGGAGGAGGGAAGCTCGCAACAAACTTAAACTCGTACTTAACAAAATAAACTGCAGATAAAACCCCCCCGAAGGTCTTGGCAGCGAACGTTTCCCACTAAAATGAAACTCCATGCACTCGTAGTCTGAAACAAATTACGAAGGAGGGGGAAAAAAATCAACAGCTCTGGGGTGAAACCAGGGTCGCTGCTGCCTCATCATTTTTAACCAAAAATAAAACAAGCAAATTTTGTTTAACTGCAGGTCAAAATAAAAAAAAAAATTAAAAAAGTCCCTCATCTGTTCGGTGTAATTACTACCAGAGTGCAGGCTTTGCCAGCTGCAGGGTTCATGGATAAATGGAGGTAACTGTAATTTTCTCTCCCCGGGGTTAAACCTGCAAACTTGAAGTCTTTGCCTACAGTATGCTTTTAATATTCCATGGGAAACCGAGTCAGGACATTTTGAGAGAATTCTCTCTCTCTCTCCCTCCCCCTCTTTTTAAGTAGAATGGAATAATTGTGTTGCTTGTGAGAAAAATCTCCGGGAAGAAAAAGACTTCTAGAAATTTGTTCCTCTCATGTCCTCAAATCAAGACACTCTACCCTAATTTCACAATGACTTTCTAGTCTATAGGATTTCGTCACTAAAAGATGGGCAAACTTGGCTATGCTTTGGATGTATGGCACATATATCCTGGTGTGCTGGTCATGGCACAGAAAAAGCTTCTTCTTCATCATGTTCTTTTAATCTGAAACCCTTGTGTACATTAAAGGAAAATGTGAGCCGTATGTTCAGGATTCATTTACACTTAACTCATTGACCTCTGTTTTCCAGAAAGCATGCTTGGTGTCCAAATTAGTCACTAAATCCTTTCTGAATAATCTTTAAGCCCTTATTTTATTTGCATAAAAACGTCAAATTTGACTTGAAAGGAAATGGGATTTGAACCAAAAAGTTTTAGTTTGGACGTGAGATTGAACTTCTCAGGCGCACGGGGGAGTCTAAAAGAGAAAGAAAAAGTACATCGACTTTATTTTTCTACCTGTCTGGGCTTAATGGGCAATTTCATGCAAGAGTCTCCAGGAAAAACACAGATTAACTACCAGGTAAGTATTTATTTCATAGGAGGAATGCTGAGCTGGAACTGGGCGGTTTCAGAAGTTGTCCGTGGGCTTGGAGAGGGAGCCTGCGTCTAGTCGGTCTCTGCAACATATCTATGCTTGAACGGGAGAGAGGGGCACATCCACTTCGGTAAAGGATGGCGTGCTAAGAAGGCGCAACAGAGGGCGCCCACACCTGGGTAAATCCTGGTTATGCATTTCTGAGCATGGAGCTTTCCTGTGGGTGGGGGTCATGGCTTTGGGGTTTTACCAAGGCTGTGGAGTTTTCAGAAGAAGAACTCAGTCTCTGGTGCTCCACTCTCCGCCTTAGCAAGTTTCCACAGTAAATCAACCACAATCGGCCTCTTCTACCGTCCCACCTGGGAGATTTTAAAATCCAGTCCAGACACATGGAGTGACAATTATGCACAAATACTGAGCTGGATTTGTATGTGCAGCAACCTGCGCGAAATGATACTGACTGATGATCTCAGTTTGGCCATTTACAGAAAGCTCAGTAGCTTTGAGTTTCACTTTTCACCTGTAGATTGCTCGTGAAATACTCCCTACTGGTGCCGGACAATTCAATATTCTGTCAATTTTATTTTAAATAAATGCTGATTGGCCAATAGCCAGGCAGGAAGTATAGGTGGGAAAACCATACAGGAAGTAGAGGTGGGGCAATGAGAAC
This sequence comes from Arvicola amphibius, assembly GCF_903992535.2. NCBI lineage: Eukaryota > Metazoa > Chordata > Mammalia > Rodentia > Cricetidae > Arvicola > Arvicola amphibius. Next base: position 142,938,895 of record NC_052058.2, read on the forward strand.
AGGAGAATTCTGGGAAGAAGGAAGCTCTTTCCTCAGTCCTGCCCAGATCACAGAAGAAGCAGGATGTAACCTATCCCGCTGAAAAAGGTACTAAGCCATGTGGTTAACATAGATAAGGATGATTATAAGTTATATATAATCATTGCATATTATATTATAAGTTAATATAAGTTATAAGAGCTAATATGAAGCCTGAGCTAACGGGCTAATCAGTTTATAACTTATGAAGACCTCTGTGTGATTTTCTTTGGGAATTGCCGGCTGTAGGAACTAGGCAGGAAAGAAACCCCAACAAGCCGGCCCTCATGTTACACCCTACTCTCAGCTGTATTGTATTGCTTGACACGTGATCATAACAGGGGTCAGAGAAAAAGTTTGTGCCAAGATTCATGATAGGGGCAATGATATCTTCTGCAAAGCAGAGATAGAGTTGCATCTACTTGACTTGTAACCAAGATTCCATGAGTTGAGTATATGGTATGCAAGCCAGTACCTGATGCCAGAATTAAGGAATAGTGGATTGATGCAGTACCAAGGCATCTCCACATTCCCACCTTCCTGAAACCAGGCTGCATCTGCAACAGAAAGTACAGGATGAGCCCTGCATTCCAGGTGGCACTGGTGTGGGATAATTGCCATTCCCTGCATGTGTGTATATATCAGAAACTCTAGCACTGAAACGAGCAAAGAGGTTGTTAATGCCTTAGGAAAAAGAGCCAGGAACCAAAGCAAGAGGACCAGCATGCTTTAATCATTAGGAAATAAACAGGTGTGGGGAGGGGTGGAGGGAGATGACAAAGCAGATGTGGTGAGCGACATTCCTGAAGTCTAGTTAGGAGCAGGCGAGTTCTTGACAACCTTGGAGCCGGCTGAGGAGTCCAGCAATACTGTTGGCACGTCTTTCTTTATCTTAGCAGTGTCTTCTGTAGGCAGGGTAAGTGCCTCTGACTAAATAGCCCTTGGCTATTTTAGATTTCAATAACATCTCTTGGTCCAGTACCAGAAAGGAAAGCCCTTGGCATCAGTGATTTAGAGGGAACAGAGTGAGTAAGTAAAATTTTAGGAATGTGAGAATGACTATTAGAGACCTACATCTTATTTGCATCTAAGTCCGTGAGCATATACATAGACATATGCACATATATGCATAACGATTAGACAACTGGTATACCCGTGTTTGAAAGCATTCTTTCAATAAGCACATGGAAATGTGGCAAGGAAGTGCAGTCGGTTTCTTCGGCCTTTTCACCTTCTTTGCTTTTTCGTCTGAATGATATGTTAAGCCAAAAAATTGATTTATAGTTCATGAAGTCTTAGATTTACAAGATCTAGAGTTACTTTGGCAAGGATTAGGTGCTGTATAAAACAAAGGAACTAGGGTGGGCTCAGACACAGAGTGTGGAGTCATAGAATCTTTATTAGAAGTCTGGAGTGTGGTAAAATGAACCCTGTGGCATCTGACACTTTCTACCACTCCAAGCTTGCTTCTGGTCTTGCTTCAAAGATCCTTTTCACACTCTGGCCTTACTCAGAGTCAGGGCACAGAACCCTCACATTTGGATTGTTCTCCCCACTTGGCCAGCAGTAGCAGATGTCATAGGTGCCGGATAATGTGTTCAGTTCCCCTCCCCTCACTAACCATGTGAAGAATTCAATTCGTGAGTCAGCGATGGCCGGGTGATTTGCTTTGACTAATGAGCCCCCAGGGAAGCAATGACTTATGGGAGAGGGAAAGAAGCTCAGAAGCAACATTCTCTGACCTCCCCTGCCCTCCACTGGCAGCAAAGCCCATGTGAAGATGAGATTTGAGGACAGGTGAAATATCATGGGATGCTAAGACAACACACGGACAACAGCTGCCCTGAACGATGTTCTGGAACAGCCATGTGCTGTTTCTGTTTGATGAATATACTTTTATGGTCTGGGAAATTTGGAAGCGCAATGGAGTACAGGGAAGCTGATCTCGGCTCAGCTCGTGCAAAGCCAGACCTCACTTTAAGGGTCTCTTACCTTTCTTCCTGCCTCACCTTTCTCTCCGAAGTGAAAAATGTAATATATTGCATCTGTCTCGCATGAGTAACAGAAAGAGAAACGTGTGTGTGAGAGTTTGGAGCAAGACATTATACATAGTGATTCTTCATCGAAAAATGTTTAACTAATTTCGCAAATGGTGCCATTCGGGGAAATGTATATCATGTACTTTGCTCAGATTCACCCCCCCCCACCGTCTCTTATATAATGCATTAGTACTGCTTAAGAAATCCTTCCCTGCCCAAATCCTTGCACTAGGTCCTCTTAGCTTCTTTGACCCATAGTTCCTGGATCAATTAGAATTTTATATTTTTCGGTGTGCTGATTTGATCGCAGCCGTCATGCAGGTACCATGTTTGCTTAACGAACAGTGTTATCTCAGGAAGGCAACCCAAAGCCACAGACAAAAGATGTTCATAAGTATTTAATGTAGGAATGGAAAGACGCTGAAAACTCAAACACAGACTTCAATCTCCCGAGTGTTTTGACTCTGAGTTAGACAGAGTGGATGTGATTTGGTTTCTGTGTATAGACACACCCTATAGGTACCCATTAAGACACATGCGCAGGACCATCAGCCTTCCCACCGGAAAGCAATTCAGAGGATTGAAGCACAGTTTCTGAGAATTACCCACATGGAGTAGGAACACAATGTACTGTTGCTGAGTTAATAAATTCATCCTGTCATCTTTAATCATCCTGAGTATGATGGACACTTTGATGCATCTCAGTTCAAACTTCAACTTCCCTGGTCCAAAGCAAAGCAGAAGTGAAGTCCCCATTTGTAGTGCCCCACAGCCATGGTCGCTAACTAACACTGTTGACAGATGACAACTAAAACCTTCATGGCTGGAGTCTCCTTCAGCAGCTGTGACTCCACACTTGGCTCAACCTTTGCCACAAATGGTCTTACTGTGTTCTTTGAACAATATTATCCTACCTTTTTATAGTGCCCTATAGCTAGGAAGCTCTAGACATTTACAGTAACGTTAAAAGAAAGGGCAGTTCATTTTCTGTGGCACAAGGACCAAACTAAAAGTGCATGGCGGGACTTCATCCTACAAAGGGTGGTCACTGCAGAGAAGGCCCATCTCTCAGTACTCCTGGCTGGAACTCACCCTTCATAGATGCAAAACACAGGGCTGTATAAAACCTTCAAGATATCTCAATTCTCAGAGCCCACATCCCTCTGCCTAAGAATTTCAGGGGGTGAGTGGAGAGGATACAAGACATTTTTTTTTTTTTTTTGCAATTGGAATTTTGAATTATTTGAAGTGCAGTCAAATATTTACATGACAGGAAACTAATTTTCTTATTTGAGCAACCAAAAACTTGTGCTTGGAAATGTGTGAAAATGTGTCTCCCTTAGGATTCTATTTTTACTTCAAGTATATGATTGAATACATATAAATATTACATAATTTGTAATATGTTTTTATATTTTTATACTATACACACATATGGATGCGTATGCACATCTATATCTTACTTCTGGCTTTTCACAACATTGTTTAAAATGGTTAGAATTCATTAGGTCATAACCCAGTTTGTTGTTTCTCTGTTTTCAATTACAAGGATCTAATGGATAAGGCAGAAGATTCAAAGCCAAACCTACATTACCCACGTAAGGTGAGAATTAATGCAGTTATCACAGTAATTAAGGAGACTGGGCAAGCCTCTTCTAGCTTAAATGCCTAACTAAGTTAAGGAAAATGTGGGCCACAAGAAGGAAAAACTTTCACATGGTCTAGATAAGGGCTTCCTTTGGCCAGTTGGCTCAGATATTCTAATCAATAGTCTATATTTGGCTTCTCTGCCTTTCAGCCAAGGTGCTGCAGAGGCTTCGAGCCACTAGTAACTGATCAGTTAGGTGAGTCTGTGATGGCTCAACTGCAGAGCAGGGCAGGGAAGACCCTTTCTGGACAGTCTCCAGATCTGGGGGAGCACACCCCTCACCTCCAGAGGGTTCTCTACCCTAGCGACAAAGTGGGTCTTCGTGGAAGGCCCTGCCAGTTGCTCACGGGTGCTTTGCACACAATAGCTGCCCTGGGACACCTTCCAGTTCTTCTCAGATCACTTTGACAGTGTCTTTTTCACCAAGGAAGTTTCTGGCGCTCACTGTCATGGCTTTTTCTGTCCCTTCTCTGATGTCACTCCCAGAGAGGGCACCCCTAGGGCACTGCTGCTGTTTTCTTTGCCTCTGCGTTTACTGCTGAGCTCACAAGTGCCTGTAGCTGCCTTTAAAAACGACAAATGTGTTCTAATTTTAGTACATCTCGGCAATAATTGTTTTTATTTCCGTGGTGAGGAAAAGCAAAGGAAAAACAGCTTGGGACTTAATAACTACCTTAGCCTGCAGCCTTCGACTTTATTCATGAGACTTTTTTTTAAAAAAATCTTCTTTCTCCTTCTCCCTGCATCCTCAATATCTTCTTGAAGGTGAAGCATTAAATTACCATTGCAAAGGTTATATATGTTTAGTTACAAAGAACCAGCTATGAATGCGTCTTCCAAGTGTGTGTGTGGCTTCAAGCAAAACACATTCCGACTCACTAGCCAGCAAGGCCAAAGTTGAATAAGGCTTCAGACATAGTGGAGCTCACAGACTCATCAACAACCGGACTCACACTGTGTACAAATCTCATGAAAGCGTGATGCGTATTTATTCTCTGAGGTATGCCATGTGCTGGTATTTTGTTCTTACAGAAAAACGGTACTAATTATCCTTCAAGGTGAGATTACTTTTCATAAAACAAACCAGAGATTTGGTCAGATCCACACAATGTGTTTTTATTAACGTACAGTTTAGGCACTAAGTATGGATACAGTTCACATTGCTATGGGAGGGCTCTCAGCCACATCCCAGTTCCCGTGATCCTTTAAGTAAAAGAAAACACTTGCTGGCTCACACAAAGAAAAGGTTTCCACGTGGGGCCTCAACTGTCTGGTAATGTCAAAGCACTACAAAAATGTGTGTGTGTGTGTGTGTGTGTGTGTGTGTGTGAAAGAGAGAGAGAGAGAGAGAGAGAGAGAGAGAGAGAGAGAGAGAGAGAGAGAGAGAGAGAGAGAGAGAGAGAGAGAGAGAATTTATGCATCACTGAAAGGACCTTGAAAAGGTGAAGTTGTCTAAGGAAAATTGGGAATCATAAAAAGATATAATTGATAACTCAACCTTGACACATGTAGGTGATTATGTGGGTAGCTACATATCCAATAACAGATGCCGGATGTTCCAAAGCTCTCAGTTTGGAAGGGCATATATTGATCAGCCTGTACATTCCACTCTCTTCTACTGTTCCCTGCTGATCACTATCACTCTGTCATACATTAATGTGACTTTTCCCGCGTGTGTGTATGCATGTACATATAATGTATGTATGCTTGTGTATATATGTGTTTATATGTGTATATATATCTAAAATCGTACACAAACACACACACACACATATATATATATGTGTATATATATATATATATATATATATATATATAATTTTTTTTAACCAATTAGACTTTCAGGTGTTAGGAAAGCTAATAGCGTTAATAGTTTATATTAGAAAACAGGTGAGATTTCATTGGGGTTCCATGTGGAACTCAGAAATTAACCTTTGCTGAAAGTCTTTTCGACAGAAAAATCCTTGCCAGAGGTCTGCTGGGCAAAGCCACACATTTCAGGGGCCCCTCAGTGTTGGGTTGAGCTTTAGCAGTGAGTCACGGCACTGTGGAAGCCATGGGCAGGAGCTGTTCCAGGTGAATCAGTGTGAGAATGAACAGCAGGCCGGTGCAGATGGCCTGACGGTGTTCCGGTCAGCTATGAAGGCAGTAGATACCAAGCTGAACTGAAGCCCCTGAGACAGTAGAGAGTTCCCAGCCTGTTTATACCCTTGACATGTGTGTGTCAGATGACATCACAATGCTACCTGTCCTTTTTCTGGAGTCCGGCTAAGGGAACTACACTCTTCCCTCAGTCCATTGTGTTGGGTAAGTTCTCAGGTCTGCTTTTCCTTATGCAATTGTAATATGCTCCCTGCTCACGTGGCCCCATTTTCCTTTGATGAGCTTGTAGAGAGTCGCTCTTCTGGTTTTGAGGAGTAAGCTGTGCATCTGTTTGTGACTTGTGAGTGGTCCTAGACAGAGGGTGTTGTTGCACTAAGGTGTAGAAGTCGTTCTTCAATCTCAAACCAGTGTCCAAAGCACCCTGTAAAATAGAGTCTCTGAGGCCGGGGCACAGCCTGAAAACCCACTGTTTTCCACAGTGTGGAGGAGCTTGTGGGCAGGGCCTAGCTCGCCCTTGCCACACAGCTTCCAATCGTATTCCCTTCCAGCATGTCTCTATGAACAATCACACTCAGAGCAGAGTGTCAGAAAACACGGGCTGATGGATATTCAATCCGGTAGTCAGTGTAATGTATGGCATTCAATAAGCGGTCAATAAACGCGAGTGATTTAGTCAGTTAATAGAGTGGAGGAAAGGTAGATGTTCCAGTACCTTCCTTGCTTAACACTACGGCACAGTAACTGAACATGAAGCCTCATCACCTACAGACAAAAGCTACTCCATGTTTCTCGTGTGCTCATGTATCCATTTGTTGGATTTCGAGTAGTCTGCCTACTGCATGCCTTGAAGGCCCATCTCCTTCTCTCTGATGATCTGAGGAGAGCTCACGTACTTTCCTATCATCTCCTACAGTCATGCCCAGCCCTGGAGATTGTCCCCAGAGCCCCTGCTCTGTGGCTTTCAGGGCAGGGTAAAGGCCAGCATGAAGATCCTTTTTGAGAATGTTTACTTTTCTTGATTCCTTTCACTTATCATGGGTCCATTAAGCCACACCTTCGTAAACATTGCAATCAAAGAAAATCATTAGAGCCACACACCTCTTGTTGGAATGTGTGAATTATTTGCAGTGCCCTAAGAAAAGTCAAGTGGACAGATTTTATTTCATCAGTGTGGGGATGTCCCCTCCCCTTTCATCTTTCAGTGTACGTAGGAGTTGACAGCAGAGATGGCCCAATAGTGACTATGATGACAGGAAACATCTGAGGGCCTTTGCAATGGACCAAGTCTGTTCACGGGAACTGTCAGGTGATTGCCTTAGGACTTTAGGGATATACACACAAGCAATTTGCACCTCAAGTTTTTTCTTCCTTCCCGTTTTGATGAGAACTATATTTTATTTTATTCTTTTGTCAAGAATCTCTCACGCTTGGTCCATAGTTCACATGACAGATCTGAGTTGTCGGTGACATCAATAAACATTCTAATTGTGTCTCTGCATTAGAGAAACATAAAGTTGGGAAGCCCTGTTTTCTAGGAAATTTCAGGTGTATGTGTACACACTCATGTCTGTGCGTATGCACAGATGTGCACTTTAGATGCAGAAGCCAGACCTTTGAAGATGCCAGATAGGGACTCGACTCCCGAGCTACATCTTTTGCTGAAGTTACAGGCTTTAGAATGACACTGGAGACCAGCTGGTAAGTAGACTGACTACCCAGTGGGGTGAAGCTGTACCCTGTTGTTCATAAATGGGGCCATCACCACTTAAGGGCTAAGACATGCCGGGAAAGAAACCACAAAGAAAGCCTGACAGAAAGTCAACATTGCAAAACTGCCAAAATGTCTCCGGGGAGAGCGCTTTCCTGCTTCATTACCTGCCGATCTCGGCTTTCAGATCTCATTGCCTATGGCAGATTCTAAGAAGACAATGTAGGTGCGAATCTGCAATCCAGCCTTCTAGAGATCTGTTGTGCACAATGGCCATATTTTCACTCTTTTGGGGGGGGGGGGAGGTCTTAGCATGGTACCGTGGAGGCATTGGACGACTGCAAATATTCTTCAAACAGATTTGGGTTTTTTTTTTTCATTTTATTCAAAATAGATTTTTTTCTCATATAAAATACCCTAATTATGGCTTCCCATCCTTCTACTCTTCCCAATTGCTATTTACCTCCCTTCTGTCTGAATCTACTCCTTTACCGTCTCTCATTAGAAAACAAGCAGGTTTCTAAGGGAGAGTAATAAAATCCAATAAAAGTAAAATTAGATACAACAAAAATGAGCACATCGGAATTGGACAAAAAAAAAAAGCAGAAGGGAAAGAGCCTAAGAGGAGGCACACAAACCAGAGAACCCCCACTCCGAAATCCCATCAAAACATGGAACTGGAAGGCCTGGTGCAGACCCATGCCGGCCCTGTGCACGCTGCTTCAGTCTCTGTGAGTTCATAGGAGCTTCAATCACATGGATTGAGAGGGCCTTGTTTTCTTGGTGTCCTCTATCCCCTCTTGCTCCCATGCTCTTTATGACTCCTCTTCCTTAGGGTTCTTTGAAGCCTGAGTGGAGGGGTTTGATGGAGGAATCCCCTTCCGGCAGTGTTCTGAGGTCTCTCACATTCCACGGAATGTCTGGCTGTAGGACTCTGTATTTATTTCCATTGGCTGCAGGAGAAGTTTCTCTCATTTTGGCTAAATGAGGTACTGATCACAAGTATAGCAGAGTGTCATTAGGAGTCATGTTATTTCTATGATCTTTCAGTAGAGCAGTAGTATATGGTTTTCCCATTGGTCGCTGGGCTGTCTAGTCTCAGGATCTTGGTCACCCAGGCGGTGTGAGGTATAGGTTCTATCTCATGGAATGGGCCTTAAATCAAATCAAGTATTGATTGGTTACTCCCACAAGCTTTGTGCCACCATTACATTGGTGTATCTTGCAGATGTGATAGGTAGAAATGTTTGAAGCTGGGATGGTGTTTACATTTCTCCTTTGGTAGCATGCAGAGTATTTTCTGGTACCAAGAACATTAGCCAGTAGGGGTCTAGGCTCTAGGCAAGCCACAGCTCGACTTCTCTGTTTTCCATGAGTTGTATAGGTCCTGTCTTCAGCAACGGGGCCATGCCATTGGTTTGTGGAGAACAACCTATAGTCTTTGCAACAGACTTGGTTTGTTTGGGGAGTTCCATGGGACCCTTTGATGTAACTCAATCCCATGACTGAAAACTTTATTCAATGATAAGAGATGGCCAGTTGGGGAATCTGTCTACCCTATTATATGGAGATGCCATTTAGATCACCTTCATGTATGTATACATTTTAGGGAATATATACCATACCAGGTTTCTGTACTAGGTTTCCATACTATCCCTCAAATGACCCCTAATTATAGTTGTGTTTCCCTATATTCCCTCCCTCAATTCCCCTCACCTCTCATCCTCCCCATTTCACCTCCCATTCCAGCCCCCACTATAGAATCATAAATATTTATTTTATTTCTCTCTCCCAGAGTCTGTATCCATTAGTCCCTTACTCTATATCCAATCCCTGTAGTTGTATAGATTGTAGCTTGTTATCATTGACTTAACAACCAATTTCCAATATAAGCAAATAACATACTATGTTTATCTTCTGTCTGGGAGACCTCATTCTGGATGATATTTTAGTTCCACCAATTTACCTGTAAATTTTATAATCTCTCTCTCTCTCTCTCTCTCTCTCTCTCTCTCTCTCTCTCTCTCTCTCTCTCTCGGTTGAGAGATATTCCATTGTGTAAATGTACCTCATTTTAAAAATCCATCCATCTGCTGACGGACATCTAAGCTGTTTCCAATTGCTGGCTATTATGAACAGAACAACAATGGACATGGTTGAGCAAGTATCACTGCAGTAGCATGAAGCATCCTTTGGGTATATGCCAGAGTGGTACAGTTGTTTCTTGAACTAGAGGAATTCCAGTCTTCCCAAGAAACCACTACACTGATTGCCACAGTGGCAGTAGGGATTTGCACTTCTGCCAGCGATAGATGCGTATTCCCCCTACTCCACATCTTTGACAGCATGAGATGCCACTTGTTTTACTGTTTACTTAGCCTTTCTGACAGCCCTAAGATGAAATATCAAAGTTGTTTTGATTTGCATTTCTCTGATGACTAAGGATTTTGAACATTTTAAAAAGTGTTCCTCAACCATTTGAATTTCTTCTTTTGAGAATTCTCTGTTTATATCTGTACTCCATTTTTAAATTGGGTTATTTTCTTTTCATCTAGTTTCTTGAGTTCTTTATATATTTTGTTATATATTAGTACTCTATAAAATGTGTAGTTGGTAAATATCTTTACCCAATTTGTTGGCTGATACTTTCTCTGAATGATGGTGTCCTTTGCTATAAAGATTTTCAGTTTCATGAAGTCTCATTTATCAGTTGTTGATCTAAGTGCCTGTGTTATCACTGTTGTGTTCAAGAATTTGTCTCCTGTGTCAATGCATTCAAGGCTATTCCCCACTTTCTCTTCTATCAGATTCAACATATTTGGTTTTATTTTGAGGTCTTTGATCCAAACAGACTCAAATTTTGTACAGGTTGATAAGTATGAATCTATCTGGATTCTTCTACATGTAGCCATCCAGCTAGACCAGCAACATTTGTTGAAGGTCCTATAATTTTTCAGTGTGTATTTCTGGCCTCTTTATCAAAATTCAGGTGTCCATGGGTGTTCAGATTTATGTCCCAATCTTCAGTTTTATCCCATTGCTCAACTTGTTTGTTTTTCTGCCTATACCATGCTATTTCTATTACTGTACCTCTATCTTACCACTCCAATCAGGGAAAATGAGACCTCTAGCAGTTCATTTATTATTCAGGATTGTTTTAACTATCCTATTTTTGTTTGTTTGGTTAGTTGTATTTTCATATTAAGCTGAAAATGGTCCTTTCAAGATCTGTGAAAAATTGTGTTGGTGATTTCATGGAATTTGCAGATTACTTTTTATTAGGATGTCTATTTTTACTATATTAATCTACCTATGAGCATGAGAGATCTTTCCACCTTCTGATGTTTTCTTTAAATCCTTGAAGTTTTTGTTATACAAAGTTATACACTTGGTTAGAGTTACCCAAGATACTCCATGTAATTTGTGGTTATTGTGAAGGGTGTTTTTCCCTGATTACTTTCTCAGTCTATTTGTTATTTGTATATAGGAGGACTACTGATTTTTTTGTGTTAATTTTGTATTTACCTACTTCACTGAAAATGTTTATCAGCTGTAGGAATTCCCTAGTAGAATTTTAAGATCATTTATTCATGCTATTATATCATCTGCAAATAAAGATACTTTGACTTCTTCCTTTTTCAATTTGTATCCTCTCGATCTCCTTCTCTTGTCTTATTGCTTTAGCTAAGACTTCAAGTGGACAGCCTTGCCTTGTTCCTAATTTTAGTGAAATTGTTTTGAGTTTCTCTCCATTTAAGTTGATATTGGCTATGGCTTGTTGTAAACTGCCTTTATTATGATGAGGTATGTCCCTTGTATCCCTAATCTCTCTAGGACTTTTATCATGAAGGGGTGATTGAGGTTTATCAAAGACCCTTTAAACATCTTATGGGAAGATCATGTGGGTTTTTTTGTCTGTCATTTTGTTTATATGGTGAATTACATTTATAAATTTATATATTTTGAATCATTTTTGCATCTCTGGGGCAAAGCCTATTTAATCATGGTGGATTATCTTTTTGATGTGTTCTTAAATTTGGTTTGCAAGTATTCTATTGAATAATGCAACTATGTTCATAAGGGGAATTGGTGTATAATTCTCATTCTTTGTTGGGTCTTTATGCAGTTTGTGTATCAGGATATAGTTTGTGGCCCAATAAAACAAATGGGACAATGATTTGTGTGTGTGTGTGTGTGTGTGTAATATATTGAGGAAAACTAGCATGAACTCTTTATTTGAATGTCTGGCAGAATTCTGTACATAAGCCATCTGACCCTGTTCTTCTTGGGGTTGGTATGATTGAATCATTATTTCTATTCTACTAGGGGTTATGGGTCTGTTTAAATTGTTTATCTGATCCTTGACTTTACATTGGTTAGGGATATATATTGAAAAATTTGTCAGTTTCTTTGAGATTTTCCAGTTTGATGGAGTAAAGATTTTTTAAAGTATGTCCTTACAATTCTCCGGATTTCTTCAGTATCTGCTGTTGAGTCCTCCATTTAATTTTTAATTTTGTTAATTTGGTTATTTGTTCTCTTACTTTCAGTAAATTTGAGTGTTTGTTGATCTTACTAATTTCCTCAAAAACACTGTGCTTTGTTTCATTGTTTGTACTTTTTTGTTTGTTTGATGATGTTGTTTTTACTTTATTGATCCCAGCCCTGAGTTTGATTATTTCTAGCTGTCAGCTTCTTTGGGGTGTGATTTCTTCTCTTTGTGCACTAGCTTTCAGGTGTTACATTGAGTCACTACTGTGAGAGCTCACCAGGCATCTTATGGAGGCACTTAGTGCTAGGAATTTGCCTCTTAGAACTTCCATCATGGTGTCCCATAATTTGGGGTATGTTATGTTTTTACTTTCAATTAATTATAGAAAGTCTTTAATTTCTCTCTTCACCCATATTTTAAATAAATAACGAGTTGTTCAGCGTCCATTAATTTGTAAGCTTTCTGTTGTTTCTGTTGCTGATATCCAGCTTTTTGATTTTAACATAATTTCTTTATTGAATCTTTGGGACTTTCACATCACACTCCCTAATTCTGCTCACCTTTCAGTCTCTCTATATCCTCACCTCACCCATGCAATGCCTCCAAAAAGAAAATTTAAAAAAAACCAAACCAAACCAAAACCAACCAACAAACAAAAACAAAACAAAACAAAACAAACCTCTTCACTCCTCCATCTTTCCCTCTATCCAACACCTCTTCATCAGTCCTGGTGGCATTGGGAGGCAGGGTGAGTCAGACTGTATTGCCTTTTGTCAATCACCTTTACTCATAAATGTTCATGGCAATGAGTCATTGCTCTGCTTTAAGGCTTCTGATTCCTAGTTCACCATAGTCTATGGATCCTCACTGGATCTCATTTGGGATATTTTGTACCCACCCAGAGTCATGGAGATCTACTGAGTATTGTTCCATAGGACCAGTCTCTTTATACACTCCGGCAGGACATAGATGGGGTAGTTAGAGTGGACCAACTCCAGGTCCTGGATGTGGGCCTTGGTGGTAGCTGAGCTGGTCAGTCCAGGTCACTGGGGCTGCCTCCCTCAGGTGAGGGGTGGAGTCAGCTCCCCAGTGCTTATGCCATCAGCATATGTTCTCCCTTGCCCATGGTGGCAGATGGGGCCATGGTATCCAGCATTAATCTATTGTTGGGAGATAGGAAACAGGGATTATTTCAAATTTCTTATATCTGTTGAGATTTGATTTGTGTTTGTATGAAATGTTCTGTAAATATTAGTTAGGTTCACTTGGTTTCTGACATCAGTTAGATCATGCAATTCTTTGTTTAGTTTTTGTATGGATAACCTATCTATTGGCAAGAGTGAGGTCTTGATTTCATCCCTACCAGTTTGTGAGTGTCAATTTTTGATTTAAGCTATAGTTTTGTTTCTTTTGAGAATTTGGTCACACTTGTGTTTGGTGCATTGATATTAAGGGTTGTAATACTCTCTTGGTGGATTTTTCTTTTGATGAGTAGGTAGTGTCCTTTCTTGTGATTAGTTTTGATTTAAAGTCTATTTTATCAGATATTAAAATCAGTATAGCATCTTGCTTTTTAGGTCCATTTGCTTGGGATATCTTTTTCCATGAGATGATGTCTATTCTTGATGTTAAGGTATATTTTTGTACGTGCCACAGAAGGATGGATTTTTTTCCTTCATCCATTCTGTATTTTTATTATGGGAATTGAGACCATGGATGCTGAGGGAAACTAGTGAGCAAATATTTGTTGATTCCTGTGATTTTGTTGTGGCGAGTGTGTGTGCTCGTGTCTTCCACTTTTGACTTGCTAGTCTAGTTTATCCTGCAGACAGATATTGCTTAAATTTGGATTTATTATGGAATTTCTCCATTTATTTTGATTGAAAGTTTTGCTAAGTGTAGTTGTCTGGGCTTGCGTGTGTGGCTTCTTTGAATCTGTAGAACATTTGTCCAGTTCCTTCTGGCTTTCAGAGATTCTGTTGAGAACTCCGGTGTTCTTCTAATAGGTCTGCCTTTATACATTACTTGGTCTTTTCCCCTCCACAGTTTTTAAATATTTTTTTCTCTGCAAACTTGGTGTTTTGATTATGATGTGCCTAGGGGACTTTATCTTCTGGTACAGTCTATTTGGTATTTTGTATGCTCTATTTTGTATTTTGTACGCTCCCTGTATCTTGATAAGCATCTCCATTTTAGGTTAGGTAAATTTTCTTCTATGATTTTGTTAAAAGTATTTTCTGTGCCTTTAACCTGGTTTTCTTCTTCTTCCTCTATTCCTGTTATTCTTAGTTTTGGTCTTTTCATAGTGGTATAGATTCATGGATATTTTTATGTCAGGATTTTTGTAGATATAATTTTTTTGACTAAGGTGTCCATCACTTCCATCCATTTCTTTAGTACCCGAGATCATCTCTTGCATTTCTTGTATTCCATTGGTAAGGATTGCCTCTGAGGTTCTTATTCAAGTTCCTAAACTTTTCATTTCCAGTTTGCTTTCACTTTGGCTTTTCTTTATTGATTCTAACTTCCACTTTCAGGTCCTGAACTGCTTTATTCATTTTCTTCGACTCTTCGTATTTTCATAAATTCTTTTAAGGGGTTTATTAGTTTACTCTTCAAAAAAAGCTATTCGAGGTGTGTGTGTGTGTGCGCGTGTGTGTGTCTGTGTCTTAGTTATGTTGCAGTACTTAGGGTCTATTATGATATGGTTGACAAGTAAAAATAGGGATGAACTCAGAGGGGGCCCGGTCGACTGAGGCGGTCCACAGGAGGGAGGGAGGTAGGGCGTTCCACCAGGATCTACTTAGTCCTGAGAGATGGGGGCAAAAAGTAAGGAGGGGCTGCCGAGGCGGTCTGCTACAGAGCTGGAGGAGTGAAGTTAAAAGTGGTGGGATGAAGTTGGAGGAACTTAGGGAGAGGTAAAGATCTGCAGTTAGTCTACCTGCCACCCTGGCCAGCAGGGAGCTCCTGTTGAAGTTGGGAACTGGGATAAAGCAATGTGTGGCGAGAAGTTAGGAGGGGAGCCCTAATTCCGGACCACTGGAGATGGGGGCAGGAGGAGGCCACAGCGGGCTGTCTGCTCTGCTACAGAGCTGAGGATGGGATTGGGGAACTGGACTTGGAGGCTCTGAGGAATGAGAAACATCTGCAGCTAGCCTACCTGCTCTCCTGGTCAGAGTGTTCAAAAAGCTCTTAAAATCATTTGGCTTCCCGTCGTGCCTAGGTGACAGGCATCAGACCTTAAGGCAGTGTCCTGTCATTGCTGTGACACCGAGGCTCTGTACTTCTCATACCTCTGAGACCTATGTCACCTGGAAGTCTAGTGGTTAGAAAAGGCCTGGAGCACAGGGTGATGACTCCCTCAGTTAAGGGAATAATGTTTCAAACATCAGCAGCTTCATTCAGCATATATTATGTCTGGAGTATATAAATGTCAAGAGAGCACATTGGGTAATGTCCCCAAGAAGGGTGTCCTGGGGCAGGGAGGGGTTCAATACCTCTTGACTGTGGAGGTTTCCGCAGGAGATAAAAGAGCTTGGACGGTTGCTGAGAAGAGCCCCTTTGTTACACCCAGCTGTGTTCAGAACTCCAATAACTTCACCTGAGTCTGTTGTTCCCTTTGTACCTCATATCTAGGAGACACGGAGATACAGAGTGGCTGTGTGACCAAGAGGGAGAGGTCAAGCCACGCAGGCATCATGTTCTGTGTTGGTAGAAAACTACGCCAGCTTCACCCTCCAACCGAGGCTCCTGGATTCAGAACAGAGCTGATTTCTCATGGGACTTGTCATTCCACCCTGGAGTCTTGAACAAAACCGTCGACAGGAAATAGGAAGATCACACACGTGGGCACACAGTTCCAACCTGAATGGAAAAGCTCATTTAAAAATGTTAAATAATTTAAGGTTATGGTGTCTTATATAGTTTTTAATATTTACTCATATGGTTTCCAATTTGTAATTCAATCCATTAAGTAGAAAAATGGATTTATTTAAAAGAAATTTGGCAAATAATTGGTTTCTCTACCACATAAAAGACATAACCCTGTTTTATTGACTTCCTAGATTTCTGCTCTAACTGGAGTTTAAGGTAAATATCTATTTAATTCTTTCCCTTTCCTGGAAAAAAAAATCCCCTTTTACTGGCTTCATTTAAGATTTCCATTTAAAACAATGCATAGCGGTCCACTGTGTTTGCATACATTTCCCTTCCACCCATCTGACGCTGGACACCTCGGCTGCTCCCTCTTGGCTGGTAAAATACATGCTTCAATAAACATGTAAGTGCAGATACCTCTTCAAAATGAGATTTCAATTTCTTGAAATATACATCTGGAATTGAGTGAGGAACCTTCATACTAAGGATGCAACAAAAATATGCCAAGTGAATGAAGCTGAGCACAGAAAGAAAAGCGCTGTATGATCTGGTTTATTAAGTGGAATGTGAATAAGTTTCTCTCTCTCTCTCTCTCTCTCTCTCTCTCTCTCTCTCTGTGTGTGTGTGTGTGTGTGTGTGTGTGTGTTTATTCATATGAGGGATAGTAGGGGCACGAATGCTATGGTGCCCACCTATTTTTGTGTTACTATTTTGTATCCCAGGCTGGCTGACCTGCCAGCTTATTCTGCTGTCTCTGCCTCCCTAAGAGCATTGGTAGCACAGCCATATGGGTTTACCTGCATTTGAACTCAGGCTATCATGCTTACATAGCATAGCAAGTGCTTTATGGAATGAGCATGTCCATAGCTCTGCTGAAGAGTTCCATGTCTTCATTTCTGTAACATGTAACATGGGGGCCTGCTTGTTGGGGTTTCTGTCCTGCCCAGTTCCCACAGTCATTAAGTCCCAAAGAAATCACACAGAGCTCTACATTAATCATAAAATGATTGGCCCATTAGCTCAGGCTTCTAATTAACTCTTATAACTTATATTAACCCATTATTCTTACCTATGTTAGCCACATAGCTTGGTACTTTTTTCAGTGGGACTGGTCACATCTTCCTTCTCTTGTGTCTGGGCAGGACTGCAGAGCAATGGGCTTCCTTCTTCACAGAATTCTCCTGTTCTCCTTGACCCACCTCTACTTCCTGTCTGGTTGTCCTACATATACTTCCTGCCTGGCTATTTAGCCAATCAGCGTTTAGTTAAAACATAATTGACAGAATATAGGCAATTGTCCCATACCACATTTCTGCTAACTTTGGCTTAAGATGTGACTCACTTGTGACCTCTGAGCTCAGGAACCTCCTCAACCTTCCACACAGCTCTGGGGGCAGGCTGCGTGCCTCTTGGTTTTCAAGGTGTCCTTGCACCAAGCTACAGCTTTTGCCTCTGTTTGTTTTACACATTAGCTCTCCCAGCCTCAATGTCGACTGTTAACTTCCACATTTTCCTGGAAGGCATTTTCTTTGGTCAGCATTAAGGAGCTTGCCCTTCTCCTCTTAAGCTGAAATGCTTTCCACACACCTTGGAGAGCTTGACACCTTCTAGCACTCAGGCATGATGTGCAGAACACAATGCTGGCAGCCGGGCCTGCGACTCATCAGGCAACAGACCCCGGGGCTGGACACATAGTCCCTGGCCATAATGTGGCTGCAATGGGAAATTCAGCTTCTCCTCACATATCTTCTAGAGTTACAAAGGCTTCTCAAGGAGCCTAATTCACAAGAGACACAGGGCTGCTTTTAAATTTAATGATAGCAGTCCCTTCCCTTCCAGCAATGGAAATTTAAAGCACAGAATGGGATTCTTGGAGACCAGCAGCTGAAGGTTCTTCAGGTCAGCCCTGGGGACACTCTGAAGAGGTGCCACTAAGCACCAACACCTTTTTTCTGGCCCTGCCTCCCTGCTGCCTGGCTATAGGTATGGCTATTTGGAGAGACCACTTCAGAGACCAAGGATAGTGCTCATTGCATAAAGTGTTTAAGCAGAATCATGAGGACCGGAGTTCAACTTCCTGGTAGCCATGCCTCTGTGGAGAGTTGTAGGGTGGAAAAGACCTTTGGCTTCCCTTAATCTAATCACAGGTAGACACTGGCAAAGCCAGTAAATATTTTGGCAGACAGCAAGAAGTATGTTATAGCCAAGCCACTTTTACCCAGGCTATCCCAGTCTACATCTTTTTAAGAGTCTTCCATATTCTGACAATACTTTCTTTGAAAAAGTTGCACTTTATTTTTTTTATGTGTGTGTGCGTGTTTGTGCACACGTGTGTATATGCTTGTGCATGCACATCGTGGCACAAGTAGGCCAGAGTACGACTTTCAGGATTTGATCTTCTCCTGCTACCATGTGGTTCCCAGAGACTGAACTCGGATATCCTGTTCAAACAGGTAACGAGAGCCTGTACTCGCTTAGGTTAATATTTTCAGCGTACATTTTATAGCCTAAAAAATTATCATCCCCTTAACTGGAGGGTCTGTTTGCAGTCATCTATTTGGCAGACATTGTCTTCTATCCATCTTCAAATGTTCTTTCTTAAATGCTTGTGCTCCATTGCACCTGGCCCGTGTCTTACGAGTTGGGAGCCCCCTTCCCTGCTCACTGAATAGACACATGTATGGACTCATTGGCACTAGATTTCCACATGTTCCCCTCATTCTACAAGAACCTATCAACTCTTGAAACCTCTATTTATTCTGCGACTCTCTCCTAAAATTTTAGCTCATTATTGTTATTCAGATCTTAGGCAGACGATCTCATCGTTAGAAACAGATTGAGCAAATATTTTCTTTCACCTATTTCTCAAGTTTACCAGGAAGAAGGGAAGAGAATGAATCTAAACATGACGGTAAAATCCTTGCTATCTGCCTGTGCTTTGACTGACCCGTGTTGTGTTTGGTTGTTTGCCTTTTCTGAGTCGATGACCACACACACAAAAGAATTACTTTTTACACTTATGTATAGGGAGACGAGCAACATCTGTTTCAATTTGAAGGAATGTGTCTTAAATGTGTCTTAAGAATCATCTTTACAGAAGTGATTTGGTTATAAATATGAGAACAGATTGAGGGTACAAACTCAACTATATCTTTCCCTACGGCAAGCTGATTCATAAAATCTGAAATCTGTCTGTCTCTGAAGCAATGGCTCCCCCAAGTTAATAAGCAAATGGAAGGAGGAGACCCTAATAAAGCTCACATCACCAGCAACTAAAAAGTTAACCCCTTACTGACAAGGGGTGGGTTGGAGAAAGCGAAAGAACCGGTGCTTGCAGGCCACCAGAAGTCCCAAACCCATTAAACATCTTGCTTAAAATGGTGACTCGGCCTAAGGCTGACTCCTAAGCCATAGATATTTGCTCAGCATTGCCGCAATAGAGTCTGAAACTCTGAAGAATATGAAATCAAATGTGAGGGTATTGAGAAGGTAAAGTTCTTTCCAGGTGGGAAACTCTACCTGGAAGATTTAAACATTGTTCCTCCTGGAATAAGGAAGAGAAAAAAAATACCGTGAGGCCTCTGGAAACCTTACACAAGTATTTCTTTAAGCCCAGAGAAGGAAAGGATATTATCCATAGTGAGAAGGGGCAACGAATGAACACACATATTTCATTTAGCAATTGATTAGTTTTTTTAATTACCACCAAAACAAATATCTGAACAGGACAAGCCAAAGTTTAATTGAGGTCAGATGTAGTTCCAGCCATTCCAGTCCCAAGAATGAGAACCCTTTGAGTAAGAGCACATTTCAGCCTGTAATACTATGAACTAGGAAGACCCAAGAGCTCCACTGAATGAAATAAATACATAGACAAAAATGAGTGGTCCAGGTTTTGGCACCAGATGATTGAGAAAAAAGAAAACTAAAAAGGAAAGTAAAGGACAAGACTGTTCCAGGTACGATGGCAGAGAAAGTTTATTGGAGATAAAAGGGATATATAACTAGAGTAGGGACATCTGGGAGAGTCCAGAGGGGACATGACCTTGAGCTGTGTGGGGAAAGGGAGGAGAGAGAGGAGGGAGGATCAGGGCAACCAGGTGAAGAAGCAACAAGCAGGCCCAAAGAGCAGACATCAATGACCAGGTAACCAAAAATGTTTGGACAATATAGGGAAGGACACTCTAGCCCCTGGGATGAAGAAATTTAAGAGTAGAGGGCGGGGCATGGCAGCCAGGAAGGTCCTGTGGCAAGCAGGGTCTGAGGAAAGCCAGGAAAACTTGGCAGCCAGGTCTTCTTTGAGGTGTTAAATGGTCCCAGTTTTGAAACCAGCAGCCACCAAAGTAAGTTCTCCTTGCTTTGCTGTCCTTAGCTTTGAATTGTTTCTGTATCCCTTCAGACATTCTGAGCAGAATGATGTGTTTGTTGATGGTGTCAGTGACTCCTTCACAGTGACCTTAAAAGAGCCCAGAGATAGTTGTTTTGACTATTTCAAAATACCTTTAAAAGTGAAAATTTTGGGCCAATCACCCACAATCACTACCACCATCTACAAATGGCTCATACAGCCACTCTTCTGCACTTCACACGGTTGTGCTCTTTCTTCTGTGACAGGTTTTTTTCTATTAGTTCTAAGTTCGCACAGTTCAATTCAGAGATGGAGGTGCTCCAAACTTCTCAGTTGGGCAATGGGATTGGTAATAAGGTTTAGAATCCACCAGTGTATCATAATCTTGAATGGAAGTAATAAAAGCAAATATCATAACACCTCTAGCTGGGCCAGAGGTGGCTTTAGAGGTGAATGTCTAGAATTATTTGACAAACCGAACATTATACACTTTTTTCTTTTCTTTCTTTTTTTCTCTTTTCCAAGATGAAACTCACTCTGTATCCCCAAATTAACCTTGAATTTGAGGTCATCCTGTTTCAATCCCTGAAATGCGGAGGCTACATATGACTTCACATTCTCCATCTCTCTATATTTCTGTATTTATGTCTACATCTGTAGGAGGGCACGCTTATTCATCTTGGCCACCTGGCTAACTTAGCCCCAAAATAACCACATAAAAATTGCATTAATTAAATCACTGCTTGGCCTATTATCTCTAGCCTCTTATTGGCTAACTCTCACATCTTGATTTAACCCATTTCTATTAATCTGTATATCGCCATGTGACAGTGGCTTACCAGCAAAAATTCGGCATCTCTGACTCTGGTGGTGGCTCCATAGCATCTCTCCAACTCCTGTCTTCTTCCTCCCAGCATTCCATTTAATTTTCCCCGCCTACCTAAGTTCTGTCTTATCAACAGGCCCAAAGCAGTTTCTTTATTAACCAATGAGAGCAACACAAAGACAGAAGGACCTCCTACACCATACATCTTTCTGTCATCCGTCAACCTCTGTCTATGTCTATGAACCACATTCTCACAGATGTGCTTTGCAAACATAGTAATCGTTTCGTTCACTTACTGATTCAGGCAAAGGTATTTTTAGTGTATAACTGATTCTTGGTGAAGCGCTGAGCATATGGATGGAAAGTCAAGATCTGTTCCTATAAAGAACATCGGATCAAGTCCTGGAAGACTCCGGCTAAATGGAAAATCGGGAAAGTTGACCACAGGCCTCTGCATCATTTAGGATGCATGTGGATTCTTGGCAGTTACTGAATCTAAAGTGTAGTTCTATGCTCTAGACGCCAGTCCTGTGAAAGTGCTTGCCACCAAACTTTCCTCTTTGCTGCCTCCTACCCTGCCCTCCTAAAGACATATGCTGTCTTCATCTAGACTTTACTCTGAAAGAATCGTAGGAAGCAAGAAGCCAGGGGTGGCACTGTGCTGTCCCGCTCACCATCTCCCAGTGCCATGTGTAAGCCTCCTTTGCAGCAGAAAGTTCGATGGACTGCCTGTCTGTCTAGGTGTCACTTCTTTCTTCCCCCTGTCTCTAATTTTACCTTAAACATGTATATGCCCAAATGCATTTGAATAATTGGGTAAAAATTGCAAGATAACAGAAAGGAACTCTAAATAATGGCAGTATGAATCTGACAGTGACTCTAATATTGCTTAGTTTTGTGAATGTTTTTGCGTAGCATAAAAATTATTTGTAACTTTAGGGTGAATGTGTGTATATGTATATGTGTGTGCATATGTGTTCATGTGTGCGTGTGCACCATAGCTTCTGTGTGAGGTTAGAGGATAACTCTATGAGATTGGTTTTCTCCTTCTACTTCTGTGTGGATTCGGGGAATAGAATTTGGGTTACCATGCCTGTGTGTTATGTGGCAGGCACTTTAACTGTTAAGCTATGTTGTATACACACACACACATTGTGTTAATAGATAAGTTTTATCTGTAGTATGACAAGATAAGCTCCTAAGAGTATGCTTTGTGATTGGTTGGAGGGCCTATCAATCAATGAGAGTCACCAATGGCATGGGTAAAAGAAGATGGTCCTTTACAGGTTCCCTTTTCACAGCTGGCTCATTAACAAATCTTAGAAGTTATCTTTAGGGTGATGAACAGTCTTAGAAATTGTTTGATCATCTGTGTTGAGATACCTGATCACAATGTTTGCTGACATTAAACATCTAGGTCTCTTCTGATATTGATTGCCCTGCTATATCTACACACAGAATTAGCTTAATCATCTTTGGGAATATCTCTGGTGAGCTTGATTAAATATCCAAAGTAAGTCATCTCAGAGATGGGTTGGAGAAAATGTGCACCCCGTAAACATTTGCCGAGTTAGCATTTCCATTGATCTAGTGCATTTTCATAAACTGGAGTTTCTAAGTGTTACGAAGTCCCCAAGAAGAAAGAACTGGCTCATCATTGGGCTGCAGAAGTCTTCAGAACACAATATCTAAGCATAAGTGTGGCACACAATACTTAGCCCTACAGGAATCCAGAATAGAGAAAATGGAGCCTGCCACCATTTCTGAAGTATGTGAAGTCCTTTGCCAGATCTTGTCTCCTTGTTTTCAAGGTTTTACTAATTTATGAACTTATTGTTGATTTGAACTACAGGGCCTGATAAACAGTGAAAAGATTTTTTTGTTTGTTTAAAGTTACAAACATCAATTTCATGAATTAGCATGTATTAACATGTATTAACATTTTGTGGCTGTTGGTCAGCACCATGTGTACAAGGAGACGTCCCAATCACATTGAATGACTGAAATGTTTTATGTGTTTCTGTAACCTTGCTTTTAAAAAAAATGTGCGCATACAGAACCATTGAATGAGCACACTTTCTTACCACTGAAAAACTCAGCCTATCCTTTGCTTGTATCCTTTGTTGAAATTGCTTAGGAAAGCCATGGAAGACGCTGATAGTTTTTTTGCATTAAGATGATAATCAAGAAAAGAGATGTAAACGCTAACATGACTGTATGAATAATGGCAGTATGAATCTGACAGTGACTCTAATATTACATGACTGTATATATGTATACATATATACATAAACGGCATGTGTGATTCTTTTTATGGACTTACTGAGGTTAGATTAAGTGCTGGTTTAAACTGTTCTTTTTCCACAGGAAAAAAAAAATTCACCTTATTCTTTAAAGAACCATCTGCCTGTCCCCTTTCCTCTTGGGGTGAAAGAAATGTAGACCCAAGGAATTCCATTGATCCTATTCGCATCCCTAAGGGCTTGCTTTTCTGTGTCTTTTCCCAAGTATTTGTCATTTCCCATGAAG